>NC_056734.1:979596328-979731328 GCF_019279795.1 Protopterus annectens | reverse complement strand
ATATCACATCCCACATGAAAATGTATGTGCACTATCAGCTTATATGCTGATGTGTATGTACTGTCATAATGCACATTTCAATGCATGCATACTGGCACAGCACTTGCATGTTTATTGTCATAGCTCTCATGTTAATGTGTCCATATTATCACAGTTTACATGTTGCTATATGTGTACTATCACAGCTCACGTGCTGATTTATGTGTACTATCATAGCTCATATTTTGATTTATGTTCCCTATCATAGCTCAAATGTTGACATATGTGTACTGTCATAACTTGATTGCTGATGTATGTGTTCTATCATATCTTGTGTGGTGATGTATGTACTGTCAAAGCTCACATGTTAATATTTGTGTATTGTCATAGTTTACATGTTGATATATGTATACTATTATAGCTGCTGATACATGTGTAGTATCACTGCTTGCTCATTAATATAAGTGTACAGTCATAGCTTATATGTTGATGTATCTGTATTGATGATGTGTGCCTCTGGGCTGGGTCATGGTTGAAAAAGGTCTCATACCAATCCACTTAACTTTTAATAAATAGATAATAATAAATAGTTTGAGGGTCAGCCATATGAGATGAGTTCAATAAGATGTATAATTAGATGTACTCAGTACTGTTCATCTCATTGTTTTAGTTCCGTAATTAAATAGGTGTCTGATTTTACTGCATGTTAATTGTTACTGCTATTCATATGGTGTTTTACTTTCTGTGTCACACTCCTGTAAAATTACTTTTGTCCCATTGGGACTTATTATCCAGTTAAAAGAAACAAATAAACAAACTGTGCCCAGATGACTTTCTAATGAAGGTGACCAGAAAGTGTCAGCAAATGTTCAGTTCATCAAGGAAAGGATAAATTCCTTATGATCCACATACTTATTTATCTTGTTGTGTTTGCAGAATAAATTCAAAGTAATATTCATTTTAAAACTGCTTTTTAATTTACATTATAAAAGCAATTTATTACTGATGGCATTATTGCAGGATTTGTCACAGATTCCATGCCTGCTTTGACCAATGGTGTTGCAGAATTTCAGAACCCTGTAAAATAATTTCTAAAATATTATGTCTTATTTAGTAACAGTGTATGTCAGATATCAAGGACATGCAGCTTTTTAGGCCATACCAGGAGGAAATATGTCAACAGTAATTAAAGTAGGCCTGACTGAATTACATAAAGTGGTTCTCATATGTTACTGCTTCAGATGCCAGATGCTGGATATAAACCACTGCAGTTAACAAAAGAGAGTCAGTTAATTAGTATGGTATAAATTATATAACTGACAAAGTACAGTGGCTTGCTCTTTGTACTATGAGGTCATCTGCTATACAAGGTAGAGAGAGAAAAGAGAGAGAAAAGCAAAATGGCAAACGTATATTCAAGAAGATACGGCATGAAATGTATATGTGATGAGCAGAATAAAAACAGACTGAGTACATCTCACACAGGAAGATAAAATAAACAGGGAATACAAGAAGTACACAGTTCTAAACAAGACAACAGACAAAAGACTAGAAATATGAAATCAAATGCAGAATTTACTAAGGTCAGAACTATATATCAACAACAGTAATAATAAACTGTAAAAAATTGTACTGTACGATAAAAACGAATAACCAGCCACTAAATATTAAAACTTAATAAGAAATCATTGTAAATTTAAGCGTTAAAGGTAAAGGGTGTCATAGTGAATAATAAATGATTTATTTATATATTAACATATTCTTTGTATCAGCTTCCACTCATCCAGATTTTAATGCAATACAAAATCCCAGCCTTTGACTGTGGTGGTGGTGCTGCGGTAGCATTGTCTCCTCATAGTTAGACATTGCATGTTCGATTCTCAGTTAGAGCGTCTTTTGTGTGTCGACATGCCGTGCGTGAATGGGCGTTCCTTCGCTTGAAGGTTGTGCGTTAGGCCCGGCAAGCCAGCATGTAAAAATCTACTGCCAATCATTAGCGGACCAGAGTTCCACTGTGGCAACCCCTAACCGGGAAAAGCCGAAAGACATTTTAAGAAGACAAACAACTGGTGCCAGAGCCATGGCCTCAAGCTAAACGCCAAAAAGTGTATAGTCATCCCCTTTGGCAAAAACAAAGTGCCCACAAATTACCACATAGGTGGCAATCCATTAAGTACAGAAGAAGTAATTAGGGACCTGGGGACCCAAGTTGATAGCAATCTCTCATTTGATAACCACATGGCCAAAGTGGTTAGAAAAACATTTTATATAGCCCACCTAATCATGAAGGGATTCACATCTAGATTAGGGGAGGTCATCGTGCCTCTTTACTCATCCCTCATCATGCCCATAATTGAGTACAATGTCCCTTTTGGGGTGTACCTTACCAGACACCTGCAGCAACTGGAAAGACCCCAAAAGTACCTCACCAAGAGGATCAAAGGGCTCAAACAGATGCCATATGCTAGTAAAACCAAGAACAGCAAACTTAGAAAAACCAGAGGGACAGGAGCACTCAGCTTTCACCAAAAAAACCAAAAGTAGCCACAGGACAAACAGGACTTTAATAGTGAAGCGCTTTTCGTCTGCTTAAAAAGCAGACTTCATCAGACATAATGTGGAAATACAAGCAGACATTTTATACTCAAGATGAAAAACGTCACTAATTGACAAAATTAATCAATTCAATTTAAAATTCATAAGAATCCAGTTAACTAACTGCTTCATTAATTCACTGTAGCTTAACCCCACTAAGCTAAAGTGAAATCAACGATTCATGACCAAATATATACAATAAGAGCTAAATTAAAATTAAAAACAGGCAAATGCCAAATTGTTCCAACGTTTAAAAATATCAAAAAGGTATAGACATAGATTGCAGATCGTCTTCATGCCAAATGGAAATGCCATTAAATAAATAAGTCAAGCACTTATATCAGGAAAAATATGTGTGTTAATATAATATGGGCATAAAATAGATGTTAATTATAATATAATAAATGCATCGACATTAATCAGTGACATAAGTACCTATATATGACTTCAAGGCATATAGGCTAGTTAGATATCCAGAATTAGATGTGCCATAAAGTGAATTGACAATCACTCTATCTTATAAGGCTCTTTAATTTCAGTAAACAACTGATAGAGCAGCTGTCATTCAGGCCTGGATAAGAATAAGCATTTAATCTGATCTGCCATTTAAGTTCTAATTCTTGAAGAAGCAGCTGTGAAGGAGCACCTCTCTTAGATTCTAGTACCTGGTCAATGACCATAAATTTGAAATTATGGTCACTATATGTTGTAATATGTTTTGCTAGTGCATTATCTTGTTTTTTCTTTTTTATTGCATATAGGTGTTCATATATGCGTTCCCGTAACTTTCGTTCAGTCTTACCCACATAAAACCCTGGGCATTTTTGGCATTGGGCTAGGTAGACCACCATACAGGTATTGCAATTAGCTCTACATCGCATGTCAAAACCACTTTTGTTTATATGAAATCTATTAGACTCATGTACATATTTACAATAGTTACAGTTTTGGCATTTATACATGCCTGGAGTTCGTGTAGGATTACTAGTAGCGCATTCGAGCAATGATTTCATATTCGTAGCTCTCCTATAAGTTATTTCCGGGCTACCACCTAACTTACTATACACAGTAGGGTTGTTTTTAAATAGCTCCCAGTTTTTCTTAATAATATCAATAAGGAAGCAACTATTAATATGATAAGTTAGAATTAATCTAGAGTTGTTATTCGATGATAAACTCTGAGTAGTGGTATTAATAGAGAAGTGGGAGGTGGAAGAAATATTGTTCTCACCGTGGGCAGTAGTTTTTAAAATGGGTTGGTAGACACCTCGGGCTCTTTTGCTATTTATTTAATGGCATTTCCATTTGGCATGAAGACGATCTGCAATCTATGTCTATACCTTTTTGATATTTTTAAACGTTGGAACAATTTGGCGTTTGCCTGTTTTTAATTTTAATTTAGCTCTTATTGTATATATTTGGTCATGAATCGTTGATTTCACTTTAGCTTAGTGGGGTTAAGCTACAGTGAATTAATGAAGCAGTCAGTTAACTGGATTCTTATGAATTTTAAATTGAATTGATTAATTTTGTCAATTAGTGACGTTTTTCATCTTGAGTATAAAATGTCTGCTTGTATTTCCACATGATGTCTGATGAAGTCTGCTTTTTAAGCAGACGAAAAGCGCTTCACTATTAAAGTCCTGTTTGTCCTGTGGCTACTTTTGTTTTTTTTGGTGAAAGCTGAGTGCTCCTGTCCCTCAGATGCCATATGCTGCCCGGTTAAAGAAACTCCAGCTCCACTCAGTGGCATACCACCTGCTCAGAGGCGAACTGTGCCTGACGTATAAAGCCATGTCCAACCCAGAATTTTGACATGCTGCACCTCAGAAAATCCAAATCCCATTGAGCTACGCGCTCGAGAGACTTGAACCTCAGCACTGAAATAAATAGGACATGCTGGAGGGACAGATTCATAACCCAGAGGCTCCCTTCACTCTGGAATAAAATCCCAGTCCAGGTTAGGCAGAGTCCCTCATTGACTCTCTTCAAGAGGAATCTTGATGAGTGGATGGGAGATCGTAGGTTTACCCAGAGTATCACTTCTGTGTCAATGTTAGACAGAGGTACAGTATACTAACCTCGAAAAAGGGCATAGCAAAATTAATTTAAAATGGGTGGCAAAAGCCAAACACACTCTGGCTAGGCTTATAAATGCCCTAGGGCAGATAGCCTAGTATGAACCTATGAACCTATGAAAATCCCAGCCTTTAAACTCTAATAGATTTTTGTCTAATTAAAATGTGCTGTGCAAACCTTTGTAATGGTAGGTAATCCAAGCATAATGCATATGGAAGACAAAAAACTCATAGTTCACATGTAGAAATGCGACCGGACTACAGTATGATGGTTGTTTGACATTTGCTTTTCCACAGTAATGAAATAACTCACAGCTCACTCAGCTTCATATGACCTTCAGTTAACAACACATTTGATTTTGTTTATGATTAGTTTCAGCAACAGCAAATAACAGAAGCAGTATTTCTTTTTAACAGGACTCCCTTAAAGGCACCAGAAAATATGTAATCTATAATCAAAAAGCAAACAGCTGGGTGGGACCAAAGAACTCCCTGTTTCCTCCAGGAATATAAATACTTGCTTTAAGTTTAAAGTACAAATTGATATTTGAAGCATGCAATGACCTTTCTCAACCTCTTTATCTAATTCTTCAGTAAAATACTGCAATATGTGCTTTCCTATACATGTAAACAACAGCAAACAATGATGAAGTGCTAACAAAAAGAAGTGTAGCATTCTATGCACTCGAGTTTAATTCCTAGTTCCCAGAACATTCTGTGTAGTCTGGGATCTCAACTATTGTACCACATAGTAATAAATAAAGCTCTGAAAGAAAAAAATACAATTTGTGGCATCACAGCAGCTTAAACAATACAATTTACTCCAGAGAGATTACCTGAAGCAAATGTAATGTGGAGAACAATGTTATGAAAAACATTAGTAATGTAAATAGTAGTAAAAAATGATAACAGCGACAGAGAGCACATTTACAAAGGATTAACCTACACACTATGTACACTGTGAGACTCTAGGCAAAGTTAATAACCCTCACAATACCAGGTTGATGATTAATCCAGTGTGAATCTGACCCTAAAGAAGTTTGCTTAACTTTCAGTATGAGTTATGCAAATAAGACACACCATTTTAACATTTACCAAGTATTTTGTTTTAGTCAGAAATACAGCATGTATCTTTCCACATGCAAAAATAGTGCCTAAAGTAGTAGATGCCCATGCTTCTTCAAAAAAAAAACTTAAGATTCAAGTTTGATAAGGTGAGGAAATGTGGGACTTTTATTTCTACTACTCAAGCAGATGACAGACTAGAAATGTGACTGTGGCAAGACAGAGACTTCAGAAGACAGTGAGGAATGTCATCAGAATTAGTGACAGATTCATTTATGGCAATCAAACTCCACTATAAAGATAGGGCGCTATTCATAATTTCAGCCTATGCCCCCCAGCAAGGTTGTCATAGCAAGAAAAAGAGTGCATTCAGGCACCAGCTACAGGACCTACTAGATAAAGCAGGACAACATGAATTGATGTTCATAACAGAGTACTTGAACACACATATCAGGACATATAGAACAGGATATGAGGGCTGTCTGGGTCCACATGGGTGGTGCAACAGAAACAAAGAAGGAGCGGTAATGCTAGACATCTGTCTGGCAAATGGCTTGATGGTGGCCAATAAATAGTTCAGCAAGACAGACAGTCACAAGATTGCAAACAAGAGTGGCCAACATGCAACTCAGGTATATTTCCTCTCAGTAAAGAAAGGACACCTGGGTAGAAACAGAGATTGCAAAGTTATCCCCATTGAAACAGTTGTCCCACATTATAAAGCACTAGTTGCCACAATCAGCTCTATGATCAATAGAGACTACGTTGAACACCTGGAAGTTGACTGGAGGGAAGCACAATAGTTCAAGGAAATATTCAGGGTTGTAGCACCTCAAGAAGAGGAGGAAATAGGTGGAGTTGAAGAAGAATAGCAGCACCTCAAAACAGCATGTGTGAGGACGTTAAAACAGATATCTGGCCAAGCCAGGTATGGAAATAAGGTACATAAGGAAAGCTGGTGGTGAAATTCGGGAGTCCAGGAAGTCATCAAAAGAAAGGAGGAGTGCAGGAAACAAGTGTGAGACAGAAAAGAAGGACCAGGCTAAAAAGGAATACTAAGACAGCAGTGGCAATAACTAAAAAGAAGGCATCAGAGGCAGTCTACAAGCTTCTGCAAATGGACCCAGCAGGTTGCAAGGCAAAGACAGAAAGTCAAAGGAGATGTTTGTGTCTTTCGGCTTTTCCTGGTTAGGGATCGCCACAGCGGAACTCCGGTCCGCTAATGATTGGCAGTAGATTTTTTACGTGCCGAGTTTGCCAGCCCTGACGCACAACCTTCAATGAAGGTACGCCCATTCACGCATGTCTCCACACAGAAGACACTCTAACTGAGAATCAAACGGCACAACATCTTGCTATGAGGCGACAATGCTACCACAGCACCACCACCACAGTACAAGTCACTTATCGCAAAGTAATTTTTTATTTATTCTTTTTTTAAATAAAGGAAATCAAGGATAATTTACTTTGAATCAGATAATAGATGCCACTGCAAAGAATCACTGCTGACATCCTCCAAAAGGGCCTTAATGAGACAGACACCTGGTGTCAAAGTCATGGCCTCAAGCTAAATGCCCAAAAATGCATAGTCTTCCCATTTGGGAAAAAACAAAACACCCAAGCATTACCACATAGGTGGCATCCCCCTTAATACAGAACAGGTAATAAGAGATCTGGGGACCAGGTAGATAGTAATCTCTCCTTTGACAATCATATTGCCAAAGTAGTTAGGAAAACCTTCTATGTGGCCCATCTAATTACTAAAGGGTTTGCATCTAGAAATAAAGAGATTATAGTGCCCCTCTACTCGTCACTCATCAGACCCATCATAGAGTACAATGCCCCATTTGGGACCATCTGGTTCTTGCTCAATGTGTAAGTGCAGAAGTCTTGAGTGGAACTAATCCATGGAATGGCCATCTTCTCTACTATGGCCATTTTGTAGATGATATTTTATCTTGTGGAAGGGGAATAATGACGAATTGACTTCATTTGTTGATTACATCAATCATAATACTGACTTCTTGGAATGTAAGGTAAAGTATTCTAAAACAGAAATAGATTTCCTAGATGTGAAGATTTGTCTGCATCCTACACGAGGAATAAGTACTAATATCTTCAGAAAATCAACATGGAATAATCACTATTTCCATAGGCAAAGTATGCACCCAAAGCATGTTTTTAATAGTATCTATGAAAATCAAATATTACATGCCTCTAGACTCTGCACTGAAGGAGAAGATTTTGAAATTGAACAGATCAATCTCCTTGAGAATCTGAAGAGCAGAGGTTATAAGAATGGCCACTTGACACTGAAAAATGACCCAGAAGAACTTAGGAGGAACAAAGGTAGACCGTACTTTTCACCCCAAGTGACCCCTTCTTCCACAGACGTTTCTACAACTAGAGTTTGTGAGATGCAACTCAAGTGTATGTTGACTTATAGTAAAGACAATTCGCAGATTTGTGATGTTGTCAGGAGATTCTGGCCAGTTTTAACTACAGATAGCAAGATTAAAAAAGTAATTGGTTAGACTCCCTGCTTTCTTTTTAAGAACAAGAAAAACATCAAAAGACTTTTATGTAACAAGGATGGATTTGTCCGCAAAAAAACATTCAGAGACAAAAGGCACGTTCAAATGCTGTATATGTAAAGCCTGCTCACATACAGATAATGCAAACTCCTTTATTCATCCTACCACAGGAAAGATATATCTATTGAATTGTTTTGCGGATTGTAATATCAAACATCTAATTTATTTAGCAACATGTTGCCAATGTGAGGCATTCTATATTGGCAAGACTAACCAAAATTTTAAAGATGGAATCCTGAGACATCTCGGGGATATTCTACACGAAGATAAGAATAATGCACTGGCAGTGCATCATCTTGCTAATCCCTCACATTATTTTAAGTTTAAAGCGCTTGAAGTGATGGCTGTGACAAATAGAGCAGGTGACATTAACAATCGTATGGAGTTGCGTGAGATCAGCTGGATAGTTAATCTACAAGCTCATCATCAACCTGGTCTAAATGCTGTGGTTCCTTTGAAACCCATACTGAAAGCCAGAAGGAATGCCATAGGCTATTAGTATGACTCCCCTTTTTATGAAGGTTCCTCTGGGAAGAACAGAGACTGTGTTGTAATTTTAATACTCGGATTTGCCATGCCAAAGAGTAATTCCCTGCTGATCGGATCATATTCCTACCTTACATCTAGCAGTTGACAGTACACTTTACTTTGTAAGGAATCAGTGCTATTACTATTACTAATACTATTACATCCCTAGACAAACAAATCCATTTCTGCATTAACAGTGGATAGGATGTTCTAGAGAAATTATAGAAAAAATGAAGATCAGTATGCAATATTTGTTCTGATGTAGTCTGACTCAGGAATTGAAGTACTTTGTTATGCATGGTTGACTTTGTTAACCCATGCATTCTATTAGTTTCGCTATATTTGGTTCTTGAGCCAACTGGGAGTTATAACCTATGATTGGTCGTGCCTGTGTATATTTAATTCTACTGACCGGCTGCCCAGGAACCAGTGCAGATATTGCAGTTATTGGTTAGCTGCTTTTGTTTAAGAATATTTAATGTTCGCTGAAGCTACTCAATCGCATTGATAATTATGTTGGTTCACATATGTTTATTTAATCTGCACAAGCCTGGTCATGCCCGATTTTAGTCATCTGGGAACTATAGTATATGACTATCTATGGACATGTTTATATGCATATTCAAATTCAACAGACTGGCCAATAATGAGCTGATGTTGGCAATCCAGCCATTGGTCTATTCATCTAAGGACTATATAAAGAGAATATTTGCTTAAGGGGCATACGGTATTTGTTATGAGACTATACCATTTGATTGAGTGCAAGTTCCATCTAATGTTAGTCTTGAACCAATAGTGGAGAAGTTACTTTGGAGGAATAATCAGTGACTGGTTGAGACTCCTTCATTTGATTGGATGTGGGTTTTTGTGATGACTTGATGCCATTGGATCATCTTTTGTTTATATAGGTACCCCTGAGGTTTAAATGAAGTGTCTTTTGATCACTTCGATAGACCCTGACTAGAAATGAATTAGCTCTATTTATGTTCATTCTATTGACCAGTTTTTGTGTGGACCCAGAACTGTTTCAGAAAATTTATGTCTATTTATGGATTTTTACATTTAATACGAGAAAGGAGTTATGGCCGTATCTTTTGCAGAATCACTGTTTTTGCGATTATACAATTTGTACACCTATTATTTCTTTGATATATATATATATATATATATATATATATATATATATATATATATATATATATATATTTTGTGTCTTGACTGAAAAAGATATAGTACCAATATTTGTAGAACTGCCACTTTTGTGATAACTGCAAATCTGTGCTTGTGACCAAGGAGCAATTATATCGTCTGATTGTTTGGATCAATCTTGAGGAGTTTGTGTCTTAGGTCTGCCATTGTATATGATAATTCTCTTAATTTTGTTAGTATTAGGGTTTGGATAATGGATTTTGCTATTGGCATATGTTTTATGTGATGCACTGTGTTTATATTGATAGGTTTATGGCATTGTTTGACTGCTTACACTTACTGCGAAGAATTAGCATCATTGGTTACTTACTTTGCTTAGTAGTCTCTGTGAACCAATGATGTATTTATCATTCTACTGCCCTATTGTTTATATCCTATTAATAGAATTGTTTCTGATATCCTGATTGGTCTTCCACCTGGTTTTCATCTTTGGGTAATTAGCATTTTAGCAACAACTGTTGGCCTACTAGTTATTTACGTTGTGAGAAATGAAGACATGCTTTGTGTCCTTTGATATATGTTCTATACCTTTGCACTTTAAAACAAGAAGAGGTGTGGTTATTAATGTCTATGTAATCGCTATTTTGTGATAATTACATGCTTTAACTAAAGGAACTCGCATGCAGCATTTAAAGAGTGAGCATGAAATTAGATTGCTTGGATCGCTACTGTGAAGAGTTAGCATCATTGGTTACTTACTTTGTTTAGTAGTCTCCGTGAACCAATGATGTATTTATCATCCTGCTGCCATATTGGATGTATCCTATTAATAGAATTGTTTCTGATTTTCTAATTGGTCTTCCACCCGGTTTTCACTCTTGGGTAATTAGCATTTTAGCAACAACTGTTGGTCTTCTAGCTATTTACATTGTGAGAAATGAAGACGTGCTTTGTGTCCTTTGATATATGTTCTATACCTTTGCACCTTAAAATAAGAAGAGGTATGGTTATTTATGTATATGAAATCAATATTTTGTGATAATTATGTGTTTTAACTTAAGGAACTCGCATGCAGCGTTCAAGGAGCGAGTATGAAATTAGATTGCCTGGATCGCTCCAGGGGGATTCTGTATTTTAAAACCGCCCCTTTTATGATGATTCCCATAACTTTATTTGATAAATGGTTTTAATAATCGGTATATGTTTTAAGCAAAGTACTGTGTTTACATTGATAGGCACCTTGACTGTCTATACGTACCTTGAAAGGATAACGCCATTGGTCAGTTGCTCCACTTAGAACCCAAAGAAAAACAAGCAAAACCAAGAAGAAGGATAAATTCAAAGTGAAAAAGCCGAACCAGGATGCAGGTTGATACTTTATTGTGAACAAACAGTAATTAAAAACAAGCGCTTTCGCTCGGTTGTTACCGAGCTTTATCAAGTTAAAATAAAAAATGCAACAGAGGGTTTAAATATGCTCTGGTGGGTCGCTAATTAACTAATTAGCATAATTGATTACAAACCAAGTGCATTAAAGTCAATATTGCATTCTAACAATTAAAATCAAAAACATCAATGTGCTGTCACAAAATATATATGAAAATATATATAAAAATATATAAAAATATATTCTTTTAACCAGTTCTTCAAAGATTGGTACAAATAAAAAATAGCTAGCGAGTCTAAAAAACATATTAATTCAAATAATATTCTAATATTGAAAAACACATTCAAATACAGCATTCATAAAAAACTCAGGAATGAATTCTCAAAAAGTGTGTGGTAAAAGGTACATGAAAGTTTATGTATTATATATATATATATATATATATATATATATATATATATATATATATATATATATATCTATATATACAGTAAATATAAGTGTATGCACAAATACAAATAACTTGCAAAAGGCAAGTTGAGTAAGAAAACAAATTACTAATTGTTGTTCCCCAAGGAGTAGTTTCAAAATGTATAAATAGTTTCATTATAATCGGGCCATTCTCAGTTTAAGGACACTACTTATGTTGATTTTGTCATTCAGACCGGGGTATCTGCCTGCATCCAACTTAAGTTGCCAAAGGAGTTCTTTGTACTCAAGAGTTGTTTCCCAGTCTCCTCCCCTGGCATCCGGCATCACTTGCTCTAGCACAATAAATTTAAGATCAATATTAGGGCAAGAAAGGGAATGTTTATAAAATGCATTAGATTCCTTGTGTTTGCCTATGTCGTAAAAATGCTCATATATTCTTTTCCTAAGTGGCTTCTCGGTTTTGCCAACATAAAAACTGGAACAGGTGGTGCAGAAACCTAAATACACTACTCCTTTGCTTCCACAATTATAATAACAATAGGATTTAATGTTAAAATTCCTAGAGGGGATAAGGAGGATGGAGGCGTTAATAATAGCGTGGCACTGTTTACAAAACCCGCACTTAAAAGTACCTGATCTTAAGTTGCGGGTATTGACCGAGGGAGCAGATTTCCTTTCAAATAACTCTTTAAAGTTAACATCTCTCTTTCTTACAAATTTAGGCTGTACTGGTAATATGTCTTTAAATTCATCATGAAAGGTCAAAACGAGCCAATGCCTCCTAATCGCCTCCTCTATCTCAGAGGAATTAAGAGAATAAGTGTAAATGAATCTACTCTGAGATATATCAGGTACCGCAGTTGTATTAACTGTGTTAGAAAATCCTCCTTTACCAAGGAGTGGAGGATATTTGGTTTCTCTGTTGTCAATCACATCCTGTGCCAATGAGGTAACAAGTGAAAGCGGGTAACCCCTCTCAATAAACAAGGACTTCAAAAAATGAATTTCATTTAAAACGTCACCAGACATACTGCACATCTTAGAATCCCTGATGAACTGACCCTTGACAATACCTTTTTTCTGATAAAATGGGTGTCCACTCTGGAAATGCAAATATGAGTTAACTGTATAACTTGGAGTGGAATGTTTGGTTATTATAATCTTTGTACAAGGTGACGTCCAAATAGCGAAGTTCGTTTTCATTAATGTTATGGATGAACACTAAATCAGTCACTTTATTACTGAGACTAGTTTTGGTGGTCAAAACTTCATTAAACCACTCCATCCCAGTGGAATGCAGTATACTAGGAAATAGATCTTTAATATCTATAGTTATCATAAAAAGTTAAGGTTGAAAAAAGGAGGGTTGAATACCTTTAAGGAAATCCCATGAATCCCTGCAAACATGTTCCAGAGATTAACCTAATTGTTTTGTGGCATGATCAATAAATTTACCTAAAGGTTCAGTGATGCTTCCTGCTCCTGAAACAAAGTGACTGATCTTTTGGTTGAGTTCATGGAAATTTTGTTACAAAACAACTTTATTTATTTTAATGGTGAACGTTTTAGGCAGAAAAAAGGTGTGGCTATGGGCGCCTCCTGTGCCTCCTTGTATGCTAACGTAGTTTTGCATAAATGGGAACAGATGTTCATTTTTTCTACCACTTGGGTCCAATATTTAACACATTACAAGAGATACCTAGATGACATCTGTATCCAATGGAATGGCACCTTTAATCAATTCCTGGATTTCTTTCACTACATTAACTCTACCACCTCCTTTTTAGTGTTCACCCATAACATTAGTGAAAACGAACTTCACTATTTGGACGTCACCTTGTACAAAAATTATAATAACCAAACATTCCACTCCAAGTTATTCAGAAAACCAACATTCTCTAACTCATATTTGCATTTCCAGAGTGGACACCCATTTTATCAGAAAAAAGGTATTGTCAAGGGTCAGTTCATCAGGGCTTCTAAAATGTGCAGTACGTCTGGTGACTTTTTAGATGAAATTCATTTTTTAAAGTCCTTGTTTACTGAGAGGGGTTACCCGCTTTCACTTGTTACCTCATTGGCACAGGATGTGATTGACAACAGAGAAACCAAATATCCTCCACTCCTTGGTAAAGGAGAATTTTCTAACACAGTTAATACAACTACGGTACCTGATATATCTCAGAGTAGTTTCATTTACACTTATTCTCTTAATTCCTCTGAGATAGAGGAGGCGATTAGGAGGCATTGGCTCGTTTTGACCTTTCATGATGAATTTAAAGACATATTACCAGTACAGCCTAAATTTGTAAAAAAAGAGAGATCTTAACTTTAAAGAGTTATTTGAAAGGAAATCTGCTCCCTCGGTCAATACCCGCAACTTAAGATCAGGTACTTTTAAGTGCGGGTTTTGTAAACAGTGCCACGCTATTATTAACGCCTCCATCCTCCTTATCCCCTCTAGGAATTTTAACATTAAATCCTATTGTTATTATAATTGCGGAAGCAAAGGAGTAGTGTATTTAGGTTTCTGTACCACCTGTTCCAGTTTTTATGTTGGCAAAACCGAGAGGCCACTTAGGAAAAGAATATGAGCATTTTTACGACATAGGCAAACACAAGGAATCTAATGCATTTTATAAACGTTCCCTTTCTTGCCCTAATATTGATCTTAAATTTATTGTGCTAGAGCAAGTGATGCCGGATGCCAGGGGAGGAGACTGGGAAACAACTCTTGAGTACAAAGAACTCCTTTGGCAACTTAAGTTGGATGCAGGCAGATACCCCAGTCTGAATGACAACATCAACATAAGTAGTGTCCTTAAACTGAGAATGGCCCAATTATAATGAAACTATTTATACATTTTGAAACTACTCCTTGGGGAACAACAATTAGTAATCTGTTTTCTTACCCCTCTTGCCTTTTGCAAGTTATTTGTATTTGTGCATACACTTATATTTACTGTATATATATATATATATATATATATATATATATATATATATATATATATATATATAATACATAAACTTTCATGTACCTTTTACCACACACTTTTTGAGAATTCATTCCTGAGTTTTTTATGAATGCTGTATTTGAATGTGTTTTTCAATATTAGAATATTATTTGAATTAATATGTTTTTTAGACTAGCTAGCTATTTTTTATTTGTACCAATCTTTGAAGAACTGGTTAAAAGAATATATTTTTATATATTTTTATATATATTTTCATATATATTTTGTGACAGCACATTGATGTTTTTGATTTTAATTGTTAGAATGCAATATTGACTTTAATGCACTTGGTTTGTAATCAATTATGCTAATTAGTTAATTAGCGACCCACCAGAGCATATTTAAACCCTCTGTTGCATTTTTTATTTTAACTTGATAAAGCTCGGTAACAACCGAGCGAAAGCGCTTGTTTTTAATTACTGTTTGTTCACAATAAAGTATCAACTTGCATCCTGGTTTGGCTTTTTCGCTTTGGATTTATCCTTCCAGTTGTTCCACTTAGCAGTTTCTATGCACCAATGACGTTTTTATCATTCTGCTATCCCGTTGGCTAGGTATTTCATCAATGGAACAATTTTTGATGTTTTGATTGGCTTTCAATTTTGTCTTTTTACCTATGGACGATTAGTATTTTAGCCTTAACTATTGGTCTTTAGTTAATTAGGATGTGAGAAACAAAGACATGATTGGTTAGGTTTTTCTTTTTAAATGTTGGATTAGTACTAAGTTTTATGATCTGAAGAAGGCTGAATAGCGGAAAGCGCTCATCTGATGTTCCTTGTTTACTCCATTTGTTCTGAACGTTCGTTTGGTTAATAAACATTCTGTTTTATTGGACTGTTTATTTGGGATACTAGAAGCTGAAGAATCATATTGCTGCCGTGGTGGTGCTTTGAAGTCTTTTTTCTCTGTTGCTGTTTTTTGTCTTCGGCACCTTCAGCGGAGGTTGGAAGTTTTCTTTGTTTTTATAGACAACAATAGTCACTCTCACTATACATGATATAGTGTCCAAAAAATAGTATCTAGGTAGAGCAATGTGTGACATTGACTGCTATAGTACAAAATAAATAATTAAACAAATAGAATGTTAGTTTCCCTTAAGAAAATAATAGCCAGAAAGTTAGTAATGCAGAAAGAAAGTGAGAGAGTTAAAAAGAATAGTAGCAATACAGGCTGAGCAGTAGCTGAAGGATATGGTATAGAAACAGAGAAGGAGTTAGAAGAGCCTTAGGATCTTGCAGCCTGTGAGGGATTGAAATGTGACAGAAGAGGAGGATGAGGCTAGTGTGGAAGAAGAGGAAGTGCTGAGCATCAGGCAGGCTTTATGCAGGAGCCGAGCCATGTCTTTTTTAGATGATTCTTTTAAAGAAGCTT
Source organism: Protopterus annectens (assembly GCF_019279795.1). Taxonomy (NCBI): domain Eukaryota; kingdom Metazoa; phylum Chordata; order Ceratodontiformes; family Protopteridae; genus Protopterus; species Protopterus annectens. The sequence continues at coordinate 979,715,130 of NC_056734.1, read as the reverse complement.
TGAAATGGGTTAGGCCAGGCATAGACCTGGTAGCTAGAGGTAGTGAATTCCAAAGTATAGAGCAGAATACAGAGTGTGATCTGGTTTTCTTATAGGTTTTAAGATAGCTAAGAGATTTTTGTCTTCTGATCGTAGGGATCGATTTGGTGTGTAAAGTGTGACTACATTGGTTAGTGCAGGGCAGGCAGTAGGCTTGAAAATAAGGTTGTGCAAGGTGGAAAGCTGAATAAAGGCAAGTTGGTTAGGGAGTTCAAGCCACTTTCATTCTAGGAGTGGTTTACAGTAGTGCGTGTGTGATATGTACAGTTTGTGGCAAAGTTTGCAACTTTGTTGTAGCACTGTTCCATCTTGTTTATGGCAGAGGTTCGTAAGTTAGTTAGGAAAGGGGCACCCTAAAGAAGGGAGAAAAGTAAAAATGTTTTTGCAAGGGTAGTTTTGGTTGCTGCAGTAAATAAATGTTTGTTTCTATATAAGAGCCCCAGTTTCTGATGAGTTTTCTTTATATTTTGCTGTATACGGGGGTCGAAAGAAAGTTTATTGTCAATGATAACTCCTAGAAGTTTGGTTTCCTGCACTATTTCTATGACAGTGTTGTCAGATGCAAGGATATTAAAATGATCAGTGACAGGGGAGGTGTTCTTGGGATGAAAGAATACTAATTTTGTTTTCTTTGGATTAAGAAGGAGTTGGGCATTTTTTAGCCAGGATTCAACTGTAGTAAAGGGCTGCTGACTTTTTGAAAATAGTTCTAGTAGTAATTGAACAGTACACATTATGGTGGAATCATCAGCATATGGAATGAGGGCCCCCGGGTGAGAGGCAGTGTGAAGGTTGTTTGTGAAAATGTTGAAGAGTAGGGATCTTAGGATGGAGCCGTGAGGGACTCCAGTAGGGCTGTGAAGAAAGGGTGAGAGTTCATTGGACCATTTCACTGCTTGTTTATGATCCTTGAGGTAGCTCTGAAACCATTTTACTGTGTTATGTGAGAAGCTTAAGTTAGACAGTGTGTTTAATAGTAAGGGGTGTGACACTGTGTCAAAGACCTTGGAGAGATCAAGGAATACTGAGGCTGTATAGTATCCTGCATCACTGGCCTTATTTATGGTGTCTGTAAAAGATAAAAGGGCTGTAGCTGTGCTGTGGCTAGGCCGGAAGCCATATTGGGTTTGGGATAAAAGATTGTTTTGCAATAGATATTGCATTACCTGCTGATGGATACTCCTCGCGAGAATTGTGGATATGGGTGACAAGCTGGATATAGGACAGAAGTTGGATAGATGAAAAGAGTTACCTCCTGTGTGGATGGGGGTGATGTGAGATTGTTTCCATTTGGTAGGTACTTCTGATTCAAATAAATCCCTATTTATAAGGATACTGATTGGGTAGGTGATTGAATTAGCAGTCAGTCTGGGGTAGTGAGGTGGAAGAGTATCAGCTGAGGTAGAGCAGGGTTTTAGTTTATGGTTTTCGTATAGTTTAGTTTTAGTTTAGGGTTTTAGTATTTTAAGGAATGTTTTGCTAAAGAGAGTTACAGCATTATCCAGGAGTAAGTAGTATAGAATATCCCAGCTGTATTTGTTGAGGTAGCTAATAAATGCATCATTACTGAAGAAGGAGAATGCTGGCATCTGCCCAGTCACTGAGACATGGTTTAAATCCACAGAGAGCACACCAACAGTGCAAGGTTATAATGCCTTCCACAAATTTAGGCCAGCTACTTCACAGGCAGAACTAAAGGTGGAGGTGTCTTTATATACATCAAAAATAAATATACTTAAAGGGTGGTCAAACAGGACAATGCACTTGAGCTGTTCTGTGTTCAAATCACCACAGGTAAAATCCAATACCACTTCCTTGCAAGCTATAGGTCTCCTTCTATGACCTAGGAAACCCATACCATGTATTTAAGCTTATTAGAAACACTAACCATCCAACCCAATACCATATTCATGGGTGACTTTAATTACACCACTATTAACTGGGAATCCTATACAACACCAAACATACCAGCACAGAGATTCCTGGATTTTGTAAACACAAACTCCCTGGACCAGGTGGTCAATACAACCAACCAGGGGTGCAACCATACTGGATCTGGTATTCACTAATATGGGAGACTGCTGCACACCCTCTACTGTAATGCCTTCCCTGGCAAGGTCAGACCAAAAAATGGTCTCCTTTGAAGTAAAAATAAAACCTGTGCCCCATCTAAACCTGGAATATTCAGGAAGTGTTCTAAGGCTAACCTTCTGCTATTAAGTGAGAAACTGGCAAAATTTCAAACCCCCATAAACTCTGAGAACACTGCTGCCTATGCATAACTGTTCAAAGAAACCCTGTACAAGCATGTTAATAGCTGCATAGAGGCAGTTGTACCAAACAGGAAAAAGTACAGAACTAACTCAAAAAAACAAGCCACCCTGGTGGAATCACAAAATCAATAGGCTGTATAACAGGAGGAAGAAAATCATGATAAAAATTAGGAGGTGCAGCACCCAGCAGGATTAAAGCACTCTCATCAAACTAAATAGACAACTCAGAGGACAAACAAAGTCTACCAAAGCCAAATTTGAGGTATGTTTGGCCTCCCAGGCCAAGGACAACCACAAAGCATTCTTTAGCTATGTCCACATCTTCAAAGGCAATGCATAGTTGTGTGCAGAGCTTCTCATTGTAATGGAGCCACCTATACTGAGCCAGAAGATATAGCAAACCTCCTGGCTGATAAATTCAGCTCCAGCTTTACCCCCTCTCCCTCTCAACCTCCCCTCAGGAAATATCAGATATAACTCCCCCTACTGTCACTAGGGAATGGGTCCTTAATGCTCTCTCTAAGACCAAGAACACTGCATCAATGGGCCCAGACAATATCCCAGGATGCCTTCTAATAGCATGAAATATGGCTTATCAGGGCCTCTATAACTACTGTTTAACTGTAGCCTCCAAACAGGCTCGTGCCTCATGAATGGAGAAAGGCAACAGTAATCCCTCTGCACAAAGGTGGGCCATCTACAGACCCTCGAAACTACAGACCCATAAGTCTCACTAGCCTTATATATAAAGCCATGCAAAGAATTATCACGGAGATGATCAACAGAGATATAGTAAACCTCCAGACACTGGACCAAACCCAATTTGGTTTCACAAAGGGCAGATCATGCCTACTCAATCTGGTGGACTTCTTTGAAAAGGTCACCAAAGCAATGGATGAAGGTGAAATGATTCATGCTGTCTACCTTGACTTGGCCAAGGCATTTAACACAATACCCCACTCAGGCATTGTTGACAAACTCAAGAGATTAGGTACAAACCCATATGTCACTCAGTGGATAGTCAACTGGCTCACAGACAGGACCCAGGAAGTTAGAATTGGAGAGTCCACCTCTACAAAGAGGCCAGTCACAAGTGGAGTCCCTCAGGGATCAGTCCTTGGACCGCTCAATTTTGGCATTTACTTCTCAGAAGTCAAGGCCAATGTCAGTGGTCTCTGGCTGACTAAATTTGCAGATGATTGCAAATTAGGAGTTGTCACTAAATCTCACACTGACACAAATGTTCTCCAGGAGGGGCTGACAAAGGCAAACAACTGGTGTCTGAGCCATGGACTACAACTAAATGCCAAGAAATGCATAATAGTATCTTTTGGGAAGTCATCCATCCCTGATAACTATCACATTGACAACACAACCCGTAGAGTTGACCCAGTAGTCAGGGACTTAGGAACACACATAGATAGTAATCTAGCCTTCGACCATCATATGTCTACAGTGGTGAGGAAATCATTCTATGTTGTGCAAGTCCAAGGAAGTCATCATTCTACTGTATTCGGCATTCATCAGCCCTATCATTGAGTACAATGCCCCCTTTGGTATGTACCTAACCAGACATATCAAACAATTGGAATGTTCACAGAGGATCCTCACTAAAAGAATACAGGGCATAAGTAATATGTCCTATGCAGACTGCCTTAAGGCCCTATCCCTATATTCTATCTCCTACAGGCTTTTGAGGGGAGATCTATGCTTGGCATACAGAGCATTGTCGGAACCCACTCTGATGGACCTCCTGCATATCCACAAAACAAACAGCACCAGAATTACCTATTCTAAAGACTTAAACCTTGCCTGTGATAGGACTTTCTGGAGAGATAGGTATGTATCCCAGAGACTACCTCATCTATGGAACAAGCTCCCCATCCATGTGAAGCAGAGTTCCTGCCTAACCCAATTCAAGTGAAACTTGGAAAATTGGATGGGAAACCAGAAATTCATCCCTGGTTTGGCACCTAAGTCTCTAATGGAGACAGGTAATCTATAAATGGTTCATCTCCCATGCCCTTGCTTACACTTATCTAGGGTATCAGAACTTGTCAAAGATTTGGGATGCATGGCTATGCTTAAAAGGCCCTTGTGGTCATTAGCCTAGCAAACACCTATGAAGCTAAACATATGAAGGAGAGTGTACACACATTAGTATATATTATATGGTTATGTGCATGATTAGATTGTCTAATGGCAAAGGTCAGTAGATGGTCACTGATGGTGACCAACTCAAATAGAAAGAAATAAATTAAAGTGTAAAGGATGATGATGATGAAGGAACAAGTGAGGTTGAAAGATAAAGAGACACTATGATTTTGGACAGCCATACAGAACATTATTCATGAAATAGCAGAACGTATGGTAAGAACTAAGCCTGCATGGGAATCGAGAAAGGAGTTTTTGCCAGTAGTCAATTTGCAAGGTGTGATATAGAAAACAGAAAAGAGCGTGCTGAAATCTACTATAGGAAATTAGAAAAGCAAACAAGATATTGAGAGTGAGTAATTAAGGAGGGAAAAGTAATAGTTGGATGAGACTAAGTTGAAGCTTGGACCATAGTGTAGAAAGTGCCTTCCCTATCATGGAAAGATTATGGAATATATGCAAAGAGAAAGTGAAAGGAGAGCTTTTTCTGAAAGAGCAGATTTTCATAGGATCATAGGATCATAGGAGGTCACTAGGCTATTGGCCCTGAGGCACTTATAAGCCTAGACAAGAGTTTATCCCATGTTTAGACAAATCAGCACCTGATGCCCCTGTCCAGCAGGGGTACAGGTGGAATCCCAGGGGTATATTTTCTGTTTACCATCCAGTCATCCAAGTTGCACTTAAAAAGGGGTAAGAGGTGCCCTGCTCGGTGTGAAGAGGGAGTCTATTCCATTGATGGGGGAGTCTCTGGGACACAAATCTGTCCCACTAGCAAGTCCTATTGATGTCACAGACCAGGTTTAGGAGTGGAGCTTGACTTGCGGATATGCAGCAGTCCTATCAAGGTGGGGTCCATGATTGCCTTGTATGTCAGACAGAGGTCACCTCCGAGGAGTCTGTATGAAACTGAGTAGAAGGACAGGGCTTTTAGCCTATCTGTGTATGGTAGATGTTTGAGGCTCTGGATTCTCCTGGTGAGGAACCTCTGTGGTCTCGCGAGTTGCTGCATGTGCTTTGCGAGGTACATGCAGAAAGGGCATTATACTCAATAATGGGCCTTATAAGGGAAGAATACAGGGATGTTATGAACTCCTTGTCCCCGGATGAGATACCCTTACTTATGACGTGGGCCATGTAGAAGGCTTTCCACACAATGGAAGCAACATGGTGGTCAAAAGTCAGGTTGCTATCAACCTTGGTGCTCAAATCCCTCACAACTGATTGCATGCTTAGGACATTGTTATTAATGTGATAATTTGTGGGGGTATCACTCTCCCCAAAGGGGATGATGATGCATTTTTTGTGAGGCCATGTTTTCGGCACCAGTTATTTGTCTGCGTGAGATCCTCTTGGAGGATGTCCACATCACTTGCGGAATTTATGACCACGCCCAACTTGTAGTCATCTGCAAACATGGTCAGCCATAGCCCACTGGTTTTGACCTGCACCTCAGAGAACTATATCCCGAATAACAGAGGCCCCAAGACTGATCCCTGGGGTATGCCACTCGTTACGGGTCTACTGATTGAGGTGGCTTCCGCTGTTTTTGACTATGTGGGCTCTATCAGTGAGCCAGTTTGCTACCCTTATGGTAACATATGGATTGATGCCTAGTTGAGAGAGTTTATCTATTATGCCCAAGTGGGGAATAGTGTCAAAGGCATGGGCCAGGTCAAGGTAGCTGGTGTGCACTGTCTTCTTCTTGTCCATGGCTTTGGTGACTGTCTCAAAGAAGTCGACCAAATTTAGCAGACATGACCTCCCTTTGACAAAGCCAAACTGTGTGGGATCAAGTGTTTGGACGTTGCCAATGTCCTTGTTAATGAGATCCATGATAATCCATTCCATGGCCTTGCAGATCAGGCTAGTTAGGCTGATGGGTCTATAATTTCCCAGATCGGTGGATGCTCCACCTTTGTGTAAAGGGATGATAGTGGCTGTCCTCCACTCAGATGGGATGAAGCCAGTACTCAGGATTTGGTTGAATAGGGTGCCTAATGGTGCTGCAAGTTCCTGCCTGAGTTCATGTAGGATGCAGCCTGAGATGTTAACGGGTCCCATGAGGGCTGTATTTTTTGTCTTTGAGAGAGCAGTGATGACCTGTTCCCTAGATATAAGGGGAAGAGGGCAGTTACTGGGGATGTCCTGTTTTACTGATGGGGGGATAGAGGGGTAATGTTTTTGCTGAATCTGTCAGTCAGTAGGTTGGCTATATCTACAGCGTTTGTATATGTGGTGTCCTTGACCACCACTTCTGAACAGATCTGGGTGCTTCCTTTGAGGTTGCGGATGTATGTGAAGAAGGCCTTATGATTGTTTGTCTAGTAGATGTGGCCAATTTGAACCTGAAGTTTGCTTTGGAGAATTTCACTAGTGCTCTTATTTGTTTGTTCAGGCTAAGGAGACATTGCTTCCAATTGGGCAACTGCTCCTTCTTGGTCTTGGACAGCAATTTTTTTCCTTTTGTTATAAGAGTTTATTTATTGCAGATATCCACCAGACAGGTTTACACTTCCTTGCGGAGGATGACTTAGTGCTGTCAGGTATCCCTGATTCCATGTATCTATATAAATGCTCGTATAGTGCTTTGATGTAGTTTTGGATATTGGTGCCAGTTCCTACAGAGGGGGAGGGGGCTGTGAAGCTGTTTATACCATCCCTCAGGAGGCTGTAATCAGCTTTGGAGAAGGTTTTATGTCTGATCCTATCTAGAGGGGAGTTGGGGGAAATGGTGACTTCGAAAGTGACTGCTTTGTGGTCAGATCTTACCAGGGAGAGTTACCCATGTTAGTTAATACCAAGTCCAATATGTTATCACCTCTTGTGGGGGTATTGGCTAGCTGTTCCAAGGCATTTGCATTGACAAAATCAAGGGATCTCTGAACATTTGTGTTCTGGCATGAGTAGTTCTTCCAATCTGTGTTTGGAAAGTTAAAGCCACCCAGGATCAGGGTAAAGGGCTGAATCTTGATACATTCAAATAGGTCCAAAATAGGTGTATTGGGCATCTTGAGTCAGATTTGGGAGCCAGTAGTTAGCTGTGATTTGAAATGGGGTCTTGTCAAGGGTTAACTGCACCTGGAGTGTCTCCTGTGCATCATATTGTTTGACCAGCCTGGAGGTGTGTATGTCTTTAATGTATATTGAAGCTCCACTTCCTTTGGCTTTACTGCACACAGTTTGGGGTCTGAATGTATGATAGGATGAGTAACCAGGTAAGGCTCTGGTGCTCTCCACAGCTTTGAGCCAGGTTTATGTGACTGTACAGATGTTCAGTATTTTTCAGGGTTAGGAATGCTTGCAATGAGTGCAGTTTCATGTTTAGACTCCTAGCGTTTAGCAGCATGACCTTTAATTTGTACAGCTTTTAGTCAATGTAGAACAGAAGCTGTTGTTAAAAAAAGGATAATTAGTCCAGTGTATAAAATATTGCATGATAACTATTAAGATCAATCAAAGATGGGTAAAAAACATTGGGAAAATAGGTTCATAGGTTTATAGTTTGGTATTAGGCTATCGGCCCTAGGGTCTATACAAGCCTAGCTATAACAATTCCCTGGCTATTTCTTCCCACAGTATTTACTTCCCTGGACCCCTGTCTAGCAGGGACACTGACATGATCCCTAGGGTGAATTTCCTATCTCCCATCCAATCATCAAGGTTCCTTTTGAAGAGGGCCAAAGAGGCGCTCTGCTTGACATGTTTGGGCAGTCTATTCCAGAGTCCGGGGAGTCTCTGGGTCAGGAACCTATCCCTCCAGCATGTTTTGCTCATTGTGATGACAAGGTTTAGATCCCTGGAGCATGTGTCTCTGAGGGATTGGGATTTCTTTAAGTGTAGCATGTCCAATAGCTCTGGGTTTGACATGGCCTTATATGTTAAGAAGAGATTGCGTCTGAGTAAACGATATGTGACAAAGTATAGGTAGATTTGTTTAGATGGTCTGCATAGGGCATCTGCTTTAGGCCTGTGATTCTTTTAGTAAGGTATTTCTGCGGGCTTTCCAGCTGTTGCAGATGTCTTGTGAGGTACATACCAAACGGGGCATTGTAATGGGCCTAATGAGGGATGAGTACAGTGGGACAATGACCTCCTTTTTTCTGCATGAAAAGCCCTTAGTGATGAGGTGTGTCACATAGAAGGATTTCCTGACTGTTGTGGCAATGTGGTTATCGAAGGTGAGACCACTGTCCGCCTGTGTCTCTAAGTCTCTTATCACACTTTAGGTGTTTAGTGTACTGCCACCTATGTGGTATTCATGAGTACATGTTTTTTCCCAAAGGGGATAACTACACATTTCTTGGCATTGAGGTTGAGCCCATGGCTCTGGCACCAAGCATCTGTATCTGTAAGGCCCTTTTGTAGAATATCCACATCATTTGGGGCAATTTACAAAGTAATTATTGAAAGAAATTTGTAAGGCTACCAAGTATGCAACAAAGTCTATAAGGTTTAGAATTGTTATATGTAGATATTTGCATAAGCATTTCTATACTTGATGTAGACATCAGAGGATTCCACTTCCAGTACATAGCAAATGCTGGAAGTGTGATGAGGAAGACAGAGGTAAATGGGAGCAAGATGTTTGGGAATGTAATGAGTTGGCAGATTTTAGAAATTGTCTACACAGTACTTTAATGAAAATGGAGGATAGTTACAACTAAGGAAATGATTCTTTTGAGCTGCAAGTATAATCTGAATTGTCTAGACATAGTAAGATGTTAAGAAAAAACCAACAACATAAACACCTCCGCTAGCATGTACCATAAAGGGTCTCCTCCTCTGTATGTATCGTGACACAGAAAAAATGTATATTCCTCAGATAAAAACGAATTTATTTAACAACAAACAGCAACCAAGCACAGTAGGATTGAGCGCGCTTTCATCTATAAGACTTCATCAGAATCCATCTTTTTCAAAGTTAAACTGCCCTTAAATACAAATCTAATTGATAAGTAAATGGAGTAATTGATTGACACATGATTCCATTTAACTATATATTAAAGTAATACAACAGAAATAAAAAATGTATAGAATGTAAAATAATGCTGTTCATTATATGTATAAAATAAATGCAAAGGATAATATTGTGCCTACTAAATATGATAAGATAGTAAGATGTTATTAGGTTTAATGCTATTGTCTCCCAAAAAAGCCGTTTCCAGAAAATGGAAATAAAAATCTATACCAAACATTAAGGAAGTTCTGGAAATTGTAAAGAAGATAAAACAATGAATGGTAGGATCTTTAGAGAAGGGAATAAGTAGACTTCATAAAAATAAATGGAATTTCTGGAAACACTACATGTAGAATAATGTTCAGGAAGAGGACTGAGGTTTAATGGAAGGAAGGAATTAAGCGATTTATGTAATGCTGGGGTGAATGAAGAAGTACATGTATACTACATGACAATAACAATAGAAACTGTTAGGTTTGTATATTTGCTGTTGATATACATAAATCTATGTTAAACCTTAAATGGTATTGTTTTAAAAAGATGAATTAAAAAAAGCTGATGCTCAAAAAAGGCTTTCAGTTTTTTTGCTCTTTTAAGTCCTCTCCTTCTCTCTGTCTCTCTCTCTCTTAAAATAGGAACACTCCTCACAAGGAGAAAGGATCCTCTCTCTTAAAATAGGAACACTCCTCTCAAGGAGACAGGATCCTCTCTCTTAAAATAGGAACACTCCTCTCAAGGAGACAGGATCCTCTCTCTTAAAATAGGAACACTCCTCACAAGGAGAAAGGATCCTCTCTCTTAAAATAGGAACACTCCTCACAAGGAGAAAGGATCCTCTCTCTTAAAATAGGAACACTCCTCTCAAGGAGACAGGATCCTCTCTCTTAAAATAGGAACACTCCTCACAAGGAGAAAGGATCCTCTCTCTTAAAATAGGAACACTCCTCACAAGGAGAAAGGATCCTCTCTCTTAAAATAGGAACACTCCTCACAAGGAGAAAGGATCCTCTCTCTTAAAATAGGAACACTCCTCACAAGGAGAAAGGATCCTCTCTCTTAAAATAGGAACACTCCTCACAAGGAGAAAGGATCCTCTCTCTTAAAATAGGAACACTCCTCACAAGGAGAAAGGATCCTCTCTCTTAAAATAGGAACACTCCTCTCAAGGAGAAAGGATCCTCTCTCTTAAAATAGGAACACTCCTCTCAAGGAGACAGGATCCTCTCTCTTAAAATAGGAACACTCCTCACAAGGAGAAAGGATCCTCTCTCTTAAAATAGGAACACTCCTCACAAGGAGAAAGGATCCTCTCTCTTAAAATAGGAACACTCCTCACAAGGAGAAAGGATCCTCTCTCTTAAAATAGGAACACTCCTCACAAGGAGAAAGGATCCTCTCTCTTAAAATAGGAACACTCCTCTCAAGGAGAAAGGATCCTCTCTCTTAAAATAGGAACACTCCTCACAAGGAGAAAGGATCCTCTCTCTTAAAATAGGAACACTCCTCTCAAGGAGAAAGGATCCTCTCTCTCTCTTAAAATAGGAACACTCCTCACAAGGAGAAAGGAGGACAGTCTCTCACAGACAGAAGAAACATTGAATGTATCTGTGCAGACACATGCAATAACTGGAATGACTACAGCGATACCTTACTAAAAGGATACAAGCCATAAACAACATGTTATACATGGACAGACTCAAGGTCCTGTCACTATATTCAGTATCCTTTAACCCATTACTGATGGATTTACTGCACATTAGTAAGTCAAATGGCATCAGAAATACTCAGTCTAGGGGTTTAAACCTCTTTTGTAACATCAACAGAATGGTTTGGATGGACAGGTATATCTTATGGAGGATACCACTGCTATGGAACAGACTCCCCATTCACATTAGACAAAGTTTACCCCTATCTATATTCAAGCGCAACTTAAATCTATGTATGTGAAGCAGAGAATTTTCTCCAGGACTGCCCTCTGTTCTACTAATGGACAGAGGCAGCTCCTAAATGCTTTATCCCATGCAGAGGTCACTTCAAAATATGCATGGTATGAGCCCGGTTATTCTTATTAGGGGTAATATATATAATTAAGATAATATAATAAAATAATAATTGAGAGAACACAGTCCCTGACATTTGGAAAACCTTCCCTATCATTCTCACCACTGCATAGCTTTACAGAACCTACAATGGCTTGAGCTACATAACCAACTCCACCTCACACACACTATCTTACATCAATCCTCCCACTGCCCTGCCCTGCCCTCATGGACCTCATCCCTCCACAAAGGGGACAATTCAACTGAACCAACCAACTACAAATCTATCTCCATACTATCTCCTTATCCAAAATTCTACAAAAAATGTATTCATAACCAGCTTCTCAAACACATCATGCAAGACATCCTGTTAACTCCCACCCAACACAGTTTCCATCCTCAGCACAGCACCTCTACAGCTCTCATTTGATTTACACAGAATATCACCAAAGCACAAGGCAATAACAAACTAGTTTCATGACTCTTCCTTGACCTATTTAAAGTTTTTGACACTGTTTCCCATACCCTTCTATCAAAACTTTCTTCCCTTAACATGTCCTCTTCTTCTATACTATGGTTCTTCAGTTACCCTTCCAACAGATTCCAATCTGTCAAATGGCTTTCTGCCTCCTCCCCCTCCCCCTTCCTCTCAATCCAAACAGGTGTCCCCCAAGGGTCAATCCTTGGACCTTTCCTTTTTAATATCTCTACAAATAACCTAGACACTTCCTTTCCAAACTCCTCACTAATACAATAATATGCAGATGACTCCACTATTATCTTGTGCTCTGATAACATTCCCCACCTCCTTGTTCTTACTCAAGATTCCCTCCTTTCAGTTGAAAAATGGCTGACCAATAATCAACTACTTCTCAATCCTTAAAAAAACAAAACTTCTATGCTTCATCCCCAAATCACAACAACACAAAAATACCTTCACAGTTTCTTCTCTTAATAATACACTTATCTCTGTTGAACCACATGCTAAACTTCTGGGTGTAATCATAGATGACCAAATAAAGTTTGACATACATATTCAGCAAGCCATCAAAAAGACCCACCAAAAACTTGGTCTCTTATGCAGACATAAAAAATACCTCACTGTTAACGCCAAACATTCTCTAACACAGACTTTCCTTCTCCCAGCCTTACTTTATGTAGCCCCTATTCTCCCTAATATTCAATCCAATCTATTAGCTTAACTTGAAACCACCTTCAACAAAATAGCCAGATTTGCTGCCAGCCTTCTCTATCATTCTCATCACTGCATAGCTTTAATAAACCTACAATGGCTTGAGCTACATAACCAACTCCATCTCACACACACTATCTTACAATTACAATTGCCAGCACACACCTACTATCAACTCTTTTCTATGCCTCCCCCCTCTTTACAAACCTAAACAAGACAACCCTTAACAAACTTACTTCTTGTTACAATCACATAGCTAGATTTGCCACAAATTCCACCTTTAGAACGCACCACTGCACTAACTTGAAGCAACTAGGGTGGTTAGAGTTTTCCAGCCAACTCCATTTCAACCAACTCAAAACGGCTCGCCAGATACTGTATCACCCAGAGAAAACACCAGCTCTGAAAAACATCATTCACCCCTATATTAACCTGCAATCTTTACGCTCCTCCAATAAGATCTTAGCTCAAACTACCAAAGCCAATAATTCTGCTGGGGATTCTCTATTCTCAAACTTTGTAGGTAAAATGTGGAACTCCCTACCGACCATGCTCACCTCAGAACCCTCACTCCTACAATTCAAAAAAAAGCTTAAACCCCATCTCAATACTCTCTGGCAATGTCCCTGTTCCAAACCTGATTAACCACTATCATTTACCCTTCTCTTACCTCACTATCCTTAACCGCTTTTTAACAAGGCCTTTGTAACTGACCTATGTTTTTTTACATGCTGCTGTTGTTTTTTTTTCCCAAGATGTGATGTATCTTTATATTGTATTTAGAACTCAACTATCTTCCTTTTTTTGCATTAACAATGTTCATATGTCTGTTATGTACTTGGAGCTTTTCTCCCCGGGCCTCCGCTGAAAATGGACATGTATCCAGTCGGACTCTCCCGGTTAACAAATGTAAAATAAATAAATAAATAAATACATCAATCCTCCTACTGTCCTGCCCTCACGGACCTCATCACACCTTACTCTCCAAAGTGTAACCTATGCAGCACAGACCTACACCTCTTAGACATCTACAAACACAATAAAAACATTGGCAAACATTTCTACAGCTACTCCATCGCCAATGCCTGGAACAAACTTCCACTTTCTCTAAGAACAAACGGCAACTTCCTTAACTTCAAAAAAGTTCTAAAAGACTTATTTACTAGTTCCTGGACCTGTCCTTATACCACTCCCACCTAAACTACACCCTCTCTTCATCCCCTCTCAGCTCTCACACTTTACCACAACTACTCATTTAAGGTCTTTATGGTATTCTACCAGCCTTGAATTTCTCTCTGATGGTAATTGTTCGATAGAATCTAATTTTTTATATTATACTTTATATACTTAATATGTACCATGGCTGTTTGAACCCTCATTAATACTCTTGTATTCTAACATGTTGATTTATAAGTTGGGTTCTGTTTCTCCTGTGTATATAGATTTGTATGTTATATTGTATGATGTTTTGTTTTTGTATTTGTTTATCTGTGGAGCTTTTCTCCTCGGGTCTCCACTGAAAAAGGGCCCTGCTGCCCAGTCAGACTAACATGATTAACAAATGTCAAATAAATAAATTAAAATTATCAACCAGGTCTACTGCAGAAGACTGACAAACCAGAAAACTGAATCCCAAAAGACTGAAAATTCAAAATACTGAATACATTTTTAATGGAAGGGGCAAGCCCCCCTGCACTCCTCCAATTGCACTTGATGCAGAGAGCTGCATCTGGAAATAGTGTGTGTACCTGTTATCCTTCCTGTGAACGTCCCCCGTTGTTGCCAGTGGTAAGGATTGAGGCTCTTTGATTACTGGTCCAGTGGAGGGTTGTTACATTTGGTGGACAGTGGTGGGCAGTGGCAGATTTAGGCCGTGGGCAGGGGCACACACCACTCCCTTTTTGACAACCTGCCATACAACCTGATGGACAAAAAAAGTTGAACTCTTTCAGCTGAAATCGGAAAATATACTGCAAACACAATACACAGTTGACAGTGTACCTCATTTGCTATATTTGTCATGATGGAAGATGCAGTTGGAGGAGCCAGTCATTTTAAAATCCTGAGTGGCTACTGCAACCACGTTTTCTATCCTGACTGATAAAGCTGTCAAGAGGGAGGCCTAGAGGAACTCATCTAAATAATGCAGAAATTATAAAGAAGTTTGGCAAGTTAATTTACTCATACATTTCTTCACTTTTTCTCAACTGTTTGATGTGGGAATACTCCTTCCCTATTACATGTGCAGCCCAACCCATTGATCAACCTTTCAGCCAAAGTGAAGGAACCTGTCTGAAGACTTAGGAACACAGTTATTTTCATAACAAAGTGAAGCATTCACATGATGAGGAAGCAGTTTCTTTATCTTGTTTAGAAAAAGTTGATCCTGGAATTTCTCTGGATAGTAGCAGGTAAGTCTTTTTTTTTAATTCTGGCAGGGTCAAACCAGATACTTTGGGTAGCAATGGGCCCATGGCTGTTTGTGGAAGAAATGATTGTTCCTGCTGTTTGATATTGTACTTTTGGCTTTGCAGGAATAATGTGTTGTTGGGTGACACAAGCTGGAATACAAGTTGTAACTACTGTTTTTGTGCAGTGTAGCCATTATTATTTTTTATTTTTATCCTAGTAGGGTCTGTTCAGTCCAGATGCTTCAGGAAGGCAGGGGGCTTGGGGGCTGTTTGTGGATGAAATGTGAGCCTACTGTTTTCTGTTTTAATTCTGTCTTTACACAACTAATGTGTTATTTTGGATGAAGTAAGCTGGAATACAAGCTGTGATTACTGTTTTATGGGAAAAACTATATTTATGCAACCATTGCTTTATTTATGTATTTATTGATTGATTGATTAAACCTGGCATGGTCAGTCCAGATACTGTAGATAGAAATATATATGGGAGCTGTCTGTAGATGAAATTATTAACTCTGCTGCTTGCTGTTATAATTATTACTTTGTAGGACTAATGCACATTTTTGTAAAGCAAGCTGGAATACATGTTGTTGCTACTATTTGTGTGGGGATTTGGGGTTGGTATAATGGGTAAAGTGTTTTCCTCACTGACACAAAGTACAAGGTTTGATTCTGACATTTGGGGAAAAAAGATTGCTAAGCTCAAATAACCCACAAAGCAGTTAACCTAGTACTATACTTATGTATGAGACAAAATACATTAATACTACTTTTTTGTTTTGTTTTTTATCCTGTCAGGATGAAAATTACTGTTATGTGAAAGCAAAATACATTAATGTATTTTTCCCGTCATTGTCAAACCAGATCTTTTAGGTAAGTTATGGTTATGGGAGCTGTTTGCAAATTAAATTAATGGTCTTGCTGTTTTTGTAATTCTGGCTTTGCAAGACTAAGGTGTATTTGGGAGAAGTAAGATGGAATACAAGCATACATACATTCATTTTCATACATTGTGCGTATGAAAAAAGTACATTAATACAACCATTATGTTATTTTTCTTTTAACCTGGCAGGGTCAGACCAGATACAAAAAAAAAGGAAAAACAAAAAGACAATGGGTATGGAGCTGCCTGTGGAAGAAATGCCTGGCCTCTGGTGTTTGCTGTTGTAATTCTAACTTTGTATGACTGAAGTGCATTTGGGTGGAGCAAGAAGGAATTCAAATTGTGATTAGTGTTTCTATGAAACAAAACATACAGTGATGTAATACTTTTTTTTCATGGAAGGGTCAGTCCAGATACTTCATTTGGGCAATGGTTATGGGGACTGTCTGTTGATGAGATGATTGGCCCTGGACTGTTAAAGACATTTTTGCATTCTGCCGAAGAAAGTGTTTTCTATTGCTATTTTTTTTGCACAAATTAAATGTAATCTTTACTGATTCACCCAAAAGTTTGTGCTTCTGGTTTATATTTGATATTGCATGACAGTAAAGTAGATTTTTGAGTTACATATCTCTGTGGTATGCTACACGGTTTGCATTTGTTTTTCATATTTTGCATATACTGGAAATGAGTATTTGGGGGATTTTTTCATAACTATTTTCTTTAAGTTTCTTTTTTTTTTAAGTTATTCACCGTTTTCACAGACATCATTACAAAACTGCTTGCTTTTGCTATGGAATTTGCTGTGGTGATATTGCCTTCACTGGGACTCTTTATTAATGTATAATGCATATGCAAACTATATCACTATGGAAGGGGACTGTGATTTTCTGTGGGTAACCAAATCTCACCTGGGTATGCCTTGAAACACCTGGTGCTGTCTGTAAATTTGTTGTATACTGGATAGGAGTTACTTCCATCCAGTACCAAAGCTACTGAACAATGTTGTACAACAGAATAAATATTGCTGCATTTTCACATGTGCTGTCAGATCATGTTAAGGTGATCTTTCAACAGACCCGGACACCCAGTTCTTCTCCAGTGCTGGTGTACTTTCCAAACTGAACCCCCCTTCTGCAAATTCCTGGATCCGCCACTGGTGGGATATCCACATCACATTTGGTTGCCAGTGGTGGGATATCCACATCACACTACTGATAAAACTTTGGCAGAAGAAATAGTTTTAAAACCTGGAGACACCAGAGTGTTTGTGAAAATGATTATTTGTTGTATACCAGGCAGAAGAGAAGCAACTTTCTTCCAAGGAATTTTGAAAGGCAAGTATGAAATTCAAGTTGCTAGAACCATCTACCTTGAAAATATTTCTTCCTGTAGAATCAAAACATTTGAATGCAGAACAGGCTAAGAAAAAAAAATAGCCAACAAAAAGTGAGCCAACAGGACTACGCTTCTCAATTCTATGACAATAACAAAGTCCACAAATAATTTGCCAGTGAAACTTTTTCCATTACTCCAGAGGAAATGCTCAACTGACAGAAAAAAAAAAACAAGGAGCCAACTGAAAGAATCAGGAATACCCTGGACTCATACCTCTCAATTGCCCAGATATTTCCAGGATGTCCAGATGTGTTCCTTATCAAATTTGTGACTTTCTGCCATATCACTGGGATCATCTCAGGACTGATGTGAGTCAATATTACATTCACTTGAGTTCATACCTCTCAACTGTTCTGATTTGTGTAGAATGTCCAGTTTTTGTCTCATATTTTTGATCTTTTCCGCATAACAGTTTGGTTTTCTGGCAAATCATCGGCATGTTCTTGCAGATTGAGGTCAGAAACTGATGACAGACAGTTGAGTTTTAAACTTCATGCTCTTCAGAAAGTGTAATCTTCTGTGCAGCCTATTATTCTATCAACTTTCTAAGTTTGGAAGAGCAATATTAACAGTCTGTCCCTGTTTTGGGGCCTTTGTCCCCCCATTATGTATGGCTTTGTTCAGATTTCTTGCTCTAATAGGTTGAGAGGTATGCTTGGACTTGATCCAGTGACTGGTGTTGAAAGGTCAAAATGATCACAAAGAAGACCAACAACAATCTGAATTTAGTGTATAAATGTGAGGACTGCAAAGCCTCGCTCCCATTAAATGTAGGTTATATACATAAAGTGTGATTCTGAAGAAATGAATTAAAAAAGACTGAAGCTCTGTTGACTACATTAAACTGGTGGGAAAACTGTAGAGCATAAAATCCATTTTATGTAGTCAGTGTTGAGAATGACACTGAAGGGAATGAAGAAGTATATAAAATCCGTGATGTAAATTGCATAGTATACTGTAAAGCAATTGTGTATAGTTTGCAGTTAGAGGTATTTTAAATATGAGATTGGGGAGTTTTATCTGTGACTGTTGTATATGCTGGTGATGTTAAAGAAAATACTTTTTCTTAAATGTACTGTATCCAGGCTTTACAATGTAACAAAATAAGAAATGCTGGAAAGAAGTAAATTAAAGTTAACATAATATTATGATATTGGGATCCCAGGGGAAAATAAAATTGTATTGATCAAATATATATAGAATTAAAGAATAAAAATACCCCCACCCACTTTATAGAAGAGAGCAGAGTAGATGTCTAAACTAATGCCCTTAGTTTAAGAACCAGACTTTTTAAGCAAATAGGCTTGAAAAACAAAAGCAAAATGATAAAAAGCATAAAATGGCATGTCATTCTTGCATTTGCAAATTTAATAAAATTGTACTGATCAAATTATATATAGAATTAAAAGACAACCACTCCCCCATTTTATTGTAGAGAATAGAGCAGATGTCTAGACTAATGTCCTTAGGTTAAACAAGGGACTATTGTTTTAAGCAAATGGGCTTGAAAAATAAAAGTAAAATGATGAAAAGCATGAAATGGTGCTTTGGTCTTGCATTTGCAAAGTTATTAACTGTTTATCTTTCCATTAGCACCTGTTGGAGACAAATTAAAAAAAAGTGCAAGCAATTAATCATGATAGGTTTGACCAGTGTGTCCTAAGTAAAATTGGGTCTATATTATATCCTAGAAGAGGTGTTCCATTGCACGCCTTTTCATCTACCCTTAAACAGCAAAAGCAGAAAACACTGAACGTTCACATCAGCAATTTCTTTCCCTGGGAAAGAAATTGCTTGGCCATCCCTGTTAGTTTGCCGTTTTTCCCACTGTAATGCAATCTCGGAGTTTGTATATTTAGTTAGGAAGGGTGTGGGGGGGTGTGGGGGTGAAGCTCCCCACTTTATGCTTGTAGTAATGTGTTTTTGTTTTGAGGGCAAGTGATGTCTTTCCCAGGGAAAGAAATCGCTGATGTGAATGTTCGGTGTTTTCTGCTTTTGCTGTTTAAGGGTCAGTGAAGAGGTGTTCAAAGGAACACCTCTTCGAGGATATAATATGGACCTGTGAAGTCTATGTGGTACAATATAATTGCACTTTAAATGGAACTTGGCAAACAGTTTGGTAAAAATAAAAGAAGTTTGAAATTGGGGAAGTGAATAGTTATATAAATAGTTGCTTCTCCAGCAGCCTTTTTATTTTAATGCATTCAATATAACAGTACATAATTTAGTTTATTTATTTAAGGGTAGATAGTCCACTTTTTGGTAAAGCTAAAAGTTAAAATTCACTGAATGGAATTACGCTTTTTTTATGTTGTTCTGGTAAGGAAATAAAGGTAAGAAAGAACAATTAGCAATCAGTGTAAGTTGGAAAACAGTAATATCTATATTAGTATGGTTGATCCTAATGTTACAACAGGTAATGTTTGTGGGTGCAGGTGCCAATTTGGAGCAACTGCTTTTGTTTGGAGGAGTAAACGTCTTCTTTATGAAGTATATATGGTTTTGTATGCTTGCTGTGAGTTAAAAGGGGTTGGGGTTTAAAATGTATTTAGTTATTTGTTTCCTGAATGCTTTTGAAATGAAAATATGACATGGGTTCAAACAGAGATGAGAAGAAGTAAGTAAATACCAGATTAGCCTGTCAGACATTACTGTGTGCATGCATCTATCCTCCTTGATGGAAGTTCTCGATCTGTATACTACCTGAATGAAAACATCCCTGTGTACTACCTATTCATCTGGATCTGCCTTCAACCTGCTGAGTAGATCTGTCACTATGTTCTAATGAGATTGAAAATACAATTTTTTTTTTGATCATTTGAAATTGCTTTGCTACTTCCCAGGCAGTCATGGACAGTCTGCAAAGGAGATATGATCATGTCTCACTCTGCTTGTTGATATGCCATATGACTGCTATATTGTCTGTGACAACCTGAAGGGTACACTCTTTCCATAATGGTTTGAAGGCCTTGAGTGTCTGTATCAAGGTCATCATTTAATATGTGTACTTCTTCCTTTGGCCTGCATTCCACATGCTCCCCCTGCCGGCTTCTGAGTGACTGGAACTCAAAGTTCAGATGGACTATTACGTCTGCTCCTTGGAGATGCACTGTAAGATGGGAAGCACTTCTTCCAGGAACTGGGTATGTTAATTCCATATAAGTCTCAGACACCACTCAAATCTGTTTGTGTACTTGAACTAGGAATTGCAGCACATTTTTTCAGCTCACCATTTATTGAAAATTAAATATAGAAAGCGATGAACGAAAAAACATAGAAAAACACAGAAAAATATTTTTGCATGAGGGCAAGCACCCCTGCACCCCAACTCCATGCCTAAACTATATATATAAACT
The DNA here is from genome assembly GCF_019279795.1 of Protopterus annectens. Taxonomy (NCBI): domain Eukaryota; kingdom Metazoa; phylum Chordata; order Ceratodontiformes; family Protopteridae; genus Protopterus; species Protopterus annectens. The sequence continues at coordinate 979,694,425 of NC_056734.1, read as the reverse complement.
CCATGATTGCACCAGAGGGTAGAAAAGGGCAAATTCAACACTACAAATATGTTCCATCAGCTTAGACAGTACAACAAACTGTTGTGAAATGCAAAACAACATTAAATTTTAGAACTAAAGCTGCTCAACCAGCAATGCAGTGATCACCTGTAACTATGCCATACCACAGAGATAGCAGAAGCCATGCACCCCCAAGACCTAAAGGCACTCTCTAGCTAACAACATTGCTTCCTATGCTAATTTGTGAAATTACTGTCACAAATGCCTCACCTTATCGTCTGGCAACTGGATTCTAGAAGAGAATCCAAGAATAACACTCTCTTGTAAGAGTCAGGTTTAATCTGATAATGTTGAAGGAGAACCCAAGACTTTGTAAGAATTCTGTTGTGAGTTCGAGTGTCCTGTCCACTTCCTGCTGGGATAGTGCCTGGAGAAGGAAGTTAGGATAAATGTGTATGCCCTTTCCCCTGCAATTTGCAGCTACTGGAAACAGGTATCTAGACCCTAAGAGCAGTAGTTGTTTGGCAGTTGGCCCAGCGGGTTAAGGCTGTGAGCTATAATACATGGTTTGATTCCCTCAGCCCTTATTTGCCTACTATGTGATCCTGAGCAAGTCACTTAACCAGACATTGTTCCTAGGTCACCCCTGAAACGGACTGTGTGTCCTGTAGGTCTACCTGGTTAACAAATGGGTATTATTTTTATTTTTATTGTTATTATTTTTATTCTTTTATTATTATTATTATTATTATTATTATTATTATTATTATTATTATTATTATTATTATTGGCCAATCCAAAGTACAAGGAAGTAAACTGATAATAGGAGGCTCCTGCTTTAAATCTGAGAATGCATCTGTGGTCCTTCTGTAAATATATATTGAAATCTAAATGTATCTTCAGGGCCTGTGGGAATAGGAGGGGCATCAGGGACTGTAGGTGTAACATCTTGAATTCTGGGACCTCAGAAAAGGTAATGACCTTTGATAGGTCTAGAATAGGCCTCCAAGGATCTTCCTTTCTGAGAACTAAAAAAGGTCTTGAGTAGAATCTTTTGTTTTCATCTTTTAAGAGCACTATCTCTGTTACTCCTAGTGAAAAGAATTCCTATAGATCGGGGAATTATGTGTATTTGCTCCTTTGGCATGGGAGTAATGCTTATTAGCTTTGGCCTTATTACAAACTGCAATCTGTAATCATAGGAAATAATATGGGGGCCCCATTTGTCCTATGTGATGCCGTTCCATTTTGGAAGCATTCTCGGTGCCTTCCTTGAGTATTGGTGTGAGAGTGTTGGGAAGGATGGAGCTGGAGTCTGGGGGAGGGAATAAAGGGGTTAAACATCCAAGTAGTCATGGCTGCCCCCTGGAGGCTGAAGACTCATGGGTTTCCAGGCTTTCCCTTGTTGTCTCACTGCTACTTTAGCTTATACTGAACCATTTTGCTGTCAATGGTTTGCCTCTACATTGTCTGTAATAATAAGGTCCTTCTTTAGGGGGATAATTACTATTATCTATGAATATATAGAAAGCTGCTTAACACTCCATGTAATTTTAACCTGTTTCTCCATCTTAAAGAGTTGACCCACAGCTTTTCCAAACAGAAGCTTCTTATCTGTCAAGTATTAAGAAGGTGCATTTTGACATCCTCTGGCAGGAGATGAAGCTTCAGTGAAGTATACCTTCTATAGATAGCACCTGTAAATGCTGCCCTGATGCTGTGCCAATAGCATCATAACCACAATAACTGAATCCTTTGAACCACTCGACTAGCTTGCTGAGTGAGACCAATTAGTTTTGCCCACAGGTTGAAATCAGATACCTCCCCAAGTTTGTTTCATAGTTTGTCTAGGACAGGAATTAAGTATGTTGTCATATGTTTCTGACAATTAATTGTCCTGAAGGCCAAAGTGGCAGCTGTGTATGTTTTTTTCCCTCTGTTTTCCTTGCCATCTGAGAGTGTACTGCCAGCAGTCAAAAACAATTTGGACCTTTTCATGAAAACAGCTGGATTTACCACAGGATTCTTACCAAGGCATACATATAACTTTGGGATCCTATAAAAACTGCTCTTTTTTTAGGAACATGAGGTTTAGTGCCTGGTTTCTTGGAACTGCAAGGAAGGCATACTCCAAAGTCCCCAAAACAGGTGAGATATCATCAGATTTAGGGACATCCAGGCTCAGTAATTCAAAAGAGGAAACATTGCATTTTGTGTTTGTATCATAGTCTAAGGGAGTGAGGGGTGGGCATTTAGGAAGAATATTCCAACTCTTCCCACTCCCTGTCAGAAGAGTCTCTCTACCTTGTGAGGAGAGCTCACTCATCCTTTCACCAGTGGGGCCTCCAGACACAGGTGGATCTGACCTTGGCTGCAGGCTTTGTAAGGCTTGCAGAAACTCTTGACCCAGGTGATTCATTTTTTCAGGAGATTCTCGGGTTAGAATAAGGGAAAGAACCCACCAGATTTCTGGGACACAGAGGCCTTGAGGAAGCCTAGGCCTCATGATTTAAGTTTTACCTTCTGCAGCTTTTTAGAGGGGGACATTTACTTGAAGGTACAGGTCTCAGGGTAGGATTGCCAGACGTCCACCTCAAAACCAGTTATGTCCTTCTAATGAGGGTAGTAGGTAGCTTGTCCTCCCATTCAGAAATCATGAAGAATCTAATCAAGAAGCCTAAACCTGCTTGTTGGCTTGGTGGGACTTCCCATGTTCCACTGACGTTAGATACTCTAAAAATCGTTTAACAGATACCTCAGGAAAGTTAGCTGCATGGTCCAGAGTTACAAAAGTGCAGACTTTGGAGATCAAAGTTACATCACTTGCATCCCTCTCTGTCTTCTCCTTAAAATGCTTCTTTATAGGAGGGAGGGAGGAACCAAAATGAGCCCACGGACTTCTTGACAGAGAGGTTGAAGGCCTTAAGTGTCATCCTATGCAGTACTGTAAGGAATCTTTCCTCCTACTTAAATGTTTACAGGGTAAAGCCCTGGGAGACCCTACCATCCTTGAGGTTGTGTTTTCGGTTTATAAATGAAAATATGATGCAGAAGAATCTGAGGGGAATCTGCCTATCACAAACACATTTACCTTTCTTAAGTCCTGATATACTCTAACGCATGTCCACTACAAAGGTAGCTAAGCAAAAATAAACTGGTAAAATGGACTAACATAGTGAACTATAAAAAGTAAATAAGATAAGAAGATTCCCACAGTGGGATACTTACGTCTTGACCTCTGCAGCAGGCTGGACCAAATCAGACTATAAATGCTGATGCTGTGATGCTTACACTGCAGACTGTAGCAAAATGGGTCTGGTATGGCATTAGGGGTTATCAGTTTTACATTGGAGATATCCTGATGTTCCAGAGGGGTTGGGATACCAAGCTGTAAAGGCGGTAGGGCATAATGTGAAAACAGTACAGTGATGGCAGGAAGAGGAAAAGTTGAAGAAGAAACTTGCTGCCCCTGGGAAAACTAAAGCTCAAGAAACAGATTAACTTTTGCCTATAGCCCTTAGAAAAATGCTAAATGCACTTGCAGAACCCTTCATAGACACTATCAATGGCTTCTTCTTGCCATTCCAAGACTTGTAACTGTTAGCCTCAAAATTACAAAGAAAAAGTGCAAAAATACACAACAGTGAAGGCCAGACTTTTTTTTTTTATGGAGGCAAGCCCCCTGCACTCTCTGATATAGAACAGCCAAGCCACACACACTGCTGAACTTATATAAATAACTCCAAGATTGTCATAAATTGGAGAAAAAGGAAAACTCTGAAACACAGTAATCTCAAACTTGCTATATGTAAAGCCACATTTGCTGTCATCCGGTCTCTCTATTCGGGGGCTCACAGTAATAAATCTCAGAATATCAAATGGTTACCATCTTCAGCTTATCACTACCTAATACAGACATAAATAAGGACAAGAAGACAACCAAGGTTAATGCTCTTGTCCAGGGTTTTCAGGAAAAAATAGTTACCAACAGATTTGTTTATTAAAAAAACAGTTCCAAAACTGAAAGATTTTTCATCATATCTTGAACTTAACCTGTGTTACCAGTGCCTTTCCTTCACTGTAAAAGATTTTCTAATTTGTGTACTCCAAAATGGACTTATTTGAGGAAGTTACCATGCTTTTCACAGTAAAATCATATAATGTGATTATTTTCAGGGGATTATGATGACATTATCATATCTGAGAGTAATACACCTTTAAATGTTAATGAGTAGCAACAGTGATTAGTGTTTCAAGTGATACAGAGAATTTCCACAAAATTTAGTCTGCAATATAGACCTCTTGGAGTTTATGCCATGTACTCTCTCTCTCTGTGCATTATTCATTAAGCCTCCTGATGCAACATGTGACAGAGTAGAAAAATATCTGTCAGAACTGAATTGCTACATCTGCATAACTAAATATAGATATATGTTTTTCAAGATTTTCTGCAAAACCATATACAAGTATAATTCTCAGTGGAAATATGGCCCTGCAACCTCCTGAGATACTTGTGCTGCAAAAAAGGAATCCTGTTTGACAACTGAAAGCTTTGGATCTAGAAATATGATTCATTCACTACAAGTGGATTAGCCGAAAAATCTGAGGAAGTTCAGAGTTCAGCTTTCTTGCATATTACTGGGGACGAAGCCATAAAGGTGTTAAACTACTACTTTACTTGATACAGAAAAAGACAAAACAGCAGTACTTAGAGATACACTCATTAAATATTACCAGCCTAAAATATGAAAGAACAAGGTCCTGCAGAGTTTACAAATGTTTATGTACTGTGCTGAAGGGTGGAAGAGAACCAGACTGTACATTCTGAGTTGCAGGATTGTCTAATAAGAATAATGTGTGGCATAAGAAATGGTGAGTCAATGGACAAACTTTTAAGAGGAATAGTCATGATCTTATCAAAAGTTGCAGATGTGTGGAGTTAGTAAGCAAGTGAAATTATCAATGCACATTCAAAAAACAAAACAATGAAAAGGATGCATGTAGAAATGTTAGTCACAAAATGAGGCAAAAATGAAAAAATATAAAGACAGGATATGTTGTAAAAGCAATAGATATGAAAGATAAAGCAATGATTCAATGAACTTATCAAATAAATAATCCAATGTGGAGACCACAGGAAAACACTGCATCACTGAAACTTAGTTTTGTAAAGGTTTGGCTATGACAGAAAACAATGCCAATCTGGACATCATGCTTGCAAATCTGTGCCAGAAAAGGACCTTTTGCAATGATGAGTAAAAACAAAAGCAAGTATTTTCAAAAGAATTAGCATTTTGTACAGAAATGTGAAAATGAACCATCTGTTGAGACGTTAAAAATGTATCAGGGACCATGAGTGCTGTGGGTACACTATTAACCTATTCTGACTTCTAGGTGGCACAAATAGATCAGAAACTGCTCTTGTCAGTAAAAAAAATATATATATATATATATACTATAGATAGATATAGATATAGATGATGTCGATAGACAGATATGTTTTTCAGTGTTCCTTTTCAAATAGTTGCACTTAAGTGATTCCTAGTAATATTTTGGTCATGTGGTGTCTAGAATGCAAAATCAAGCAATCATAATCTCTTCAAATATTCTGGTAAATTATAGCAATAATATGCTGATTTTTATTGGCTTATGATGTTCACCAAAATATCACACAAAATAAAACCTAATGCTGTTCCAATATAAATGCTCCCAAAGAGTACCTGCAGCACTCAGAAGTAAGGCAAAACATGAATTAATGAGAACGGAATGTTAAATTGTCATTAAGAAGTAAGAATCAACAGAATGAGTGAACAGTATGTTCAATGTTGGAAAGCAAGATATGCTTCATGTTTGTTTTGATCCACAAGAACAGAATACAGTGATTAAGAGAGAGCAGATCTCATTGCTCACAAGTGGAGTTAAGAATTACATATGTAAACAGCTTTATAAAATCATCATGTTTTTAGGTTGCAATATGAGCTCACAACATTAAGAGAAAAGAAACCATAACAACCGTTTCTGTTAACATTGTCATGCTGTATGCATTTACATTTTCCCTTTTAACAATTATCATTAGTGCCAGCATTACATAAAATGCTCACTTCCTGCCTTATCTTAAACCTCATTCCTCTTCCTGAACACTATTCTGCATGTGTTGTTCCATTTATTTCTATATAAGTTGCGCCTGCACTTGTCTAAAGATCCTATAACCAGTTCTTGTATCTCCTTTACAGTGTTCAAACTTCCATTACTGTTGGTTTATATTTTGAGTTGCATCTTCTAATCATTTCTTTTTAGCAGCCAACAACTTTAAACTTGTAAGGCATTGCTATGTCTAGGCAATTCATATCCTATATCCCAACTCAAAAGAATCATTTCCTTAGTCACTACTATTTGTTCCTCTAGCATTTCTGTCAAAGCACTCTGCATGGGATTTTTAAAATCTGCCAGCTTGTTATATTCCTAAAACACAAGTTCCCAATTACCTCTTTCTTCTCCATCACATCTCCAATATTTGCTATCTTCTCAGGAAAAAAATCTTGTGAAACCTATTTGGGGCATAAAGATGCTTACACAAAATTTAATATGCAAACATCCTAAATTTCTGGAATTTGTTGAATATGTGGTAACCTTACAGATTTCCTCCCATTATTCCTTTGTTATTTGCCTTTCTGTTCTCTTTTCCCAATCTTTCCTAACCTATCTGATTGATTCTCATAGTTATTGTGTAAGATTGTATATGCCCTACCAATTATCCCTTTTTTAACAGCATCGTCTGGCTGGCTGTGGACATTCTTGGTGCACCAGCAGCGGTGTTTCGGGCATGTGGTATGTAAACAGCCTAAGCTAGAAGGAAATACTGCAGAGCTGCCCCTACACCACTACAGCTAGCATTCTAAGCTGATAGAAGTTGATGTCCCTTTGTTTGGTAACATACCACATCACAATAGTGTTGCCTGCCACTACCATGAAGATTCCCAGCTTCCGAACCTCCTTGAATATTCACAGGGTGTAACTTAATAATTTAATGCCAAGACCTTTTTTACACTGATGTGTTGGCCCTGAGAGCTGGGGTCTCACTGTCCTTGCAGTCTGAGGTGATCAGTATTGGTCCCTAGGCTAAGTCTTAGATATCTGTGCTAAAATTCTGATAGCTGGGGGGGGGGGGGCATTCCCATGGTCTGTGCTACTTGACTCATACACCAGGGCAATTTCTTGAGTACAGAGGAAAATCAAGGAGACATAGGCATTTCTAGTTGATGTAAACCTGATTCCATAGGTTTCTTACCAAACTACAGTTATATGTGCAACTTATCATAATAGTAGAGGTTCAAGTAGGAGAAACATGCTACAAACATATTCCTTAGCTCCAGCAATTTGCTGAAGCCAAGATGTCAGGTTTCCAGAATAACATCCAGAACTTCCTTCGGACATCTCCACAAGCACAGTTCCCCTTTGGTATCACACCAATTATTTCACTAAAGGAGAAGATGCTTGTGCCAAAGCTCCAGCTGAGTGCCTCACTTCTGACAGGGGCACTTAAAGTTTCCCTAGATTTTTGAGCTTTGCTTACTGCATCCAACAGATCTATTTTTCATCATTCAACTTTCAACACTCCTTAAAGAAATTTCTTGCCTCCACATGGCTTTGCTCATCTACCAACCCTGGCTGAAGTCCTCTGTACCTCTGATTTACCCTCTCCTATTCTTTGAACTGTCCTGCCTCTGTACTTATATCTTTCTGATAGACAAATAGTTTTTAAATATAATTTACCTCAGTCTGGATTTTCTAGATAGTCTTTCTCTGTTTCACTGAGTTTATTCCTTCTACTTGCTTAACACACTAAACTATTCCTTAGAATGTATCTACCTATTCTCACATAAGTCCACATTATTTTATACTATGTGTTTTGCCTACAGAATCTATACCTTCACAGTTTGTAATTTATATGTTAAATTACCACTGCTTATTTTATACCTTATGACCGTATCTACGAGTCACTACAATTATTGTAATTATGTCTGATATCTATCTAATCAACTATTGTAAAAAGATCTGTGTTGTGTAATGCACTCTGCACTGGACCTTTTCTCCCTGGGCTCCTGCAGGAAATGGGCCATTTTGACCCTGTCAGTCTTCCCTTGTGAACAAAGGTCAACAATCTCACTGTTCTGACTTATAATTTATTATACACATTGCTTATTTCTTTTCTTTGTTATCCCAGTCCTGCTCACTCCTCTATTCTCACAACTATTCACTCTCCTCCATTCACATCTTCACCTTACCTGAGCAGTCAACACTTCCTGGGGTCCTCTTCCTTCACTGGCTCTATCCCGCTCCGTTCGCCCTGCCGGCTCACTCCACTCCCCTACCCTGCCCTCAATTCCCTCCCGCCCCAGTGCTCCTACATTTATATACCCAAACCACACCCCCTTCAATAACCACCAATCATAACATCCCACCCCTTAAAGTGCCAGAACCACCATACCCAAGATTCGCCTTGTAATCCAACTAACTTATCCTTTCATTACTCTATATACAACCCTGCCATAATGTCATTCATATCTACCTCTCCACAATGGAAAATCCTACTTCTATCTTCCTTCATACCTATTCTTATTATATTTTACCTACTTACATTTTATGAACATCTCCACCACATAAACTTTTGTTACCCAACAAAGCAAACCTCCTCAACACCATTAGCTTACACTCAAAGCCATTCAAACACACCCAGCACAATAGCCTACCTACCAGCAAAATATCACAGATTGACTCACATCAGATACTATAGGCCAAAAGCTAGAAAATCTCTGTTCCTAACATGTAAACCTCTGCAACTTACACTTAGAAATCAACTCCAATCTTTAATAGATGGAGATATCCATCCCAATCCAGGCCCAAATTCTATCCAGTCTAGAGAGACCCATAACACAACCCCCGCTACTATGCAACTCCTTACCAGACCTCCCAACTCACTATTGATAGCCCATCTTAACATCAGGAGCATAAATAATAAGGTTGCCCAAATACATGCTCTCATGGATGTGCATTCATTTGATATCCTGTGTCTCACTGAAACTTGGCTCAAACCATCTATACAAGACAACAAATTTATTTCACCAGGGTATAGCATCTTAAGACAAGACCGAAAAGCTAAAAAGGGAGGTGGAGTAGCTGTACTATATAAATCCGGATTACAGGTGACCTCTATTGACTCTAAACCCCCTCTAACTAGTAATGAAGAAATACTTATCTCCAAAATTCAACTCAATAACTGTAAATCCATATACATTATTGCTGTCTACATTCCCCCAGGGAATAACTGTAATATTCTAGAAAATATCCTAAATTGGCTTTCAACCAATTATCCCCAAGAAACAATAGTACTCGCTGACTTTAATATCAACTGCAAAAGCTTTACTTCTGAACAGCCCTATACCCATCTTAACCTACATGGGTTTACTCAAACTATTAGCTCCCCCACAAGGACCAATAAACACAATAACAATGAAAGCACCTTAGATTGGATTCTGATAAATAGACATCACTAAAGTTACAAAGTAGGGACTCTCCCTGAGGATATAAGCGACCATGCACTTACCTTCATAATCAGATTTAAGAGTGACATCCCAAGTCCAATTACCTATAGAACAATAAGGAGTAATAAAAATTTTAACCCTGATATCTTCCAAAATGAACTTAAAGCATGCAACTGGTCACCCCTCAAAAACTTAATTCTAGAGGAAGCAGTAATCTACTTTAATACTAAATTCTTAAGTATTCTTGACCTCCATGCTCCAAAAAGGACCATTAGAACTAGGAACAAACCTGCCCCCTGGCTCTCAAAAGAGACAAAACAAAAAATGCTCCTCAGAAATAAAGTCTGGACCAAATGGCGTACTACTAAAAACCCAGAGGATCACATAACGTTCAGACAGCTAAGCAATGATACAAAAAAAGCCATTCTGTCAGACAAAAGAAGCTATTACATTCAACTCCAACATACCCAGCAAAACAAACCACAAAAATTTTGGGCAGGGATAAACACACTCTTACACCCAGGCCGTTCTTTCACCCCCTCCCCTGGAGGTACTGACCATGACAATCCAAAGCAAATCGCAAGTACCTTTAATACATTCTTCACTGAGACCATTTAGTCTCTTGCCAATCAACTAACTCCTGGCAGCTCATCTCTGACGCCCTCTAATACTACCTTACCTCCCCCATTTCATCTCAAACCTGTCCCTACATCCTTTAGACGTACCCTTTTACTAAAACTCAAACCTACCACCACTGCAGCAGATCTCCTTCCTGCAGAATATCTGCAAAAAGCTGCAAATGCCATAGCCTACCCCATCTCCATTCTGATTAACAGAACAATCTCTGAGGGAACTATTCCATCTATTTGGAAGATTGCGCATATTATCCCCCTTCATAAAGGTGGAAACTCTAGGGAATTATCCAACTACAGACCTATTGCTATACTATCTCCACTGGCAAAAATCATGGAGAAATGCATTCATAAGCAACTGTTAAAACACCTAATAGATAACAACTTATTAGCTAACTGCCAACATGGCTTCAGGTCATTTCACAGTACTACTACTGCCCTTTTATCCTTCTCTGACTGTATAAACAAAAATCGCAATAACAACACTCTATCCTCAGCCCTCTTTATTGATCTCTCTAAAGCCTTCGATATGGTTAACCACCAACTTCTCATAAACATACTCAAAAACCTATCTCTTGATGCACTGGCTATACAATGGTTTCAATCCTAAACAACAGGCAACAAGCAGTTCTGTGGGAGAACAACTTATCTCCCCATCTCCCCATTGCACTCGGTGTCCCCCAAGGTTCTATACTTGGACCTCTTCTATTTTCTATTTTCATCAATGACCTGCATACTGTAATTCCTCAAGCTTCTATAATACAATATGCAGATGACTCCACATTAATATGCTCAGCCTCAACTCCATCAGACCTTCAGTCTCTCACCCAAAAAGTGTTTAACATAGTTGAGGAATGGTTACTACACCAGTGCCTCATCCTGAACCCCAAAAAAAAACAAACTCCTACTTTTTACTCCCACCAATAGGGCCACACCACTACACTTTACTGTCACATCGAACAATGGAACCATCATATCCCCTGACTCTACCACAAAACTCCTAGGGGTACTAATTGACAATAACCTTAACTTTGATAGTCACATTAACAATACCATAAAAACAGTCAACAAAAAACTAGGCTCCCTCTATAGAATCAAATCCTTTCTTACCTCACTAGCAAGATCTACTATTACCCAGACCCACTTAATCTCTACCCTCCTCTATGCCTCCCCTATATATACTAACCTCTCAAAAAACAACATGAACAAACTGGCTGTCTCCTATAACAATATTGTTAAATTTGCAACAGGCTCTATATTCGGAACCCATCACTGTATTAATTATGAACAACTAGGTTGGCTACAGTTACCAAATCTACTTCTATTTAAACAATTAACATTTGCCTACAAAATCCTGTATCAGCCTAATAACACACCAGTTCTTACCAACCTTATCACCCCCTACAGCAACCTTAAGACCCTACGCTCATCTAATAAAATACTAGTACAAATAGGCAAAACCTACAATAAGGCTGGGGACTCTCTGTTCTCTAATACCATGGGTAAAACCTGGAACTCTCTGCCCAGTTACCTGACCTCCCTTTCTTCACTAACACAATTTAAAATCAGGCTTAAAACCTACCTCAAATCCCATTGGTTATGCACCTGTACGAACCCAGACTAACCTCTCATGTCATTTTTTCACAAAGATACCTGTCTTATTACTGTATATACTAACTGTCTAATGAAAACCATAAATATAACAGGCCTTAAAATTGATTAGATTCTCTATCTATATCCAAAAATGTCTTTCAGACTATCTACTATGTTAACAAAAGATACTTATCATAAGATTCTGCAATCAAATGTGTTTTGAAGTGAACATATTTCCTTATATTCTACTCTACTCACATGTATATGATCTTTCATATATCAAATAGCTTAATTTTGTATTGTACTTGCACCTGTGAAATTTTGTTTTGTTTTTATATATAATATTGTACTTTACTTTCGAGGAGCTTTTCTTCCTGGGCCTCTGCTGAAAATGGACATGTATCCAGCTGGACTAGCCTGGTCAACAAATGTAAAATAAAAATAAAAAATAAAAATAAACAAATAAATTAATAAATGTCCACAAACATTCAAACACTACTGAATGTCTGGTTAAGGAGTTATGTCTGGGCAATATGACATTTCCCAACAAAAATGGGACATTAATGATAACAGAAGGCCACCAAACAGAAACATTTCCCAACCCCACTCCACTTTACACGTAAAATACAAGTTTGTTCAAAGATTATCCTTCTCTCAGTAGAAGATCATGTACTAGCCATGAGAAATCCATGAGAAATAAGATTTTGTAAGAAAGAAATATAAGTGGTGAAGCAGCTCGTTTTTCAAAGGGGGAGAGTATCAGCCTTTGAAGCACAAACTTCAAGTCTTAGTAAGGAAAGATCTACCCTGTAGGCAGTATTAAATGAAGGGTCCTTTAACAAACTGATCAGCTAGGTTGAAAGAGAGGGTTCAATTGGCAAGCATGCTGAAATAGCTGAAATGTATACAATTTACAATTATGTGAGAAAGACCCTTGGGTAGCAGCTCCAACAGGTGTTGCAAAACCTGCTGCTTAAGCCACTGAGGTGATATGGTATCTTTGTCAGTGCTTCAAACAGAATTCTTTTTGATATGGTCAGATATGACTTCTTCATGCTAGAGTTCCTGTCCTCTTGCAGAATGTGCACAACTTCATCTGTAAGACTGTTCTTAAAGGAAATCAGGAAGGAAGGATCTATGCAGCCTACCTCAGAGTCCTTAGGCTTTGGTGCAACAGGAAAGCTTTACGCTAGGTCAATAGCATGAGCTTCTAGTACAGGAACAGAGGTCTCTGCTGGAAAATAGTAGAGAACTAGGATTCCCTAGGCCAGAAAGGAGTGATTAGAAGCCTAGGCCCCTTCTTCCCTTACCTTCTGGAGCACCTTCCAAATGAAGGGTAGAACTGAGAAAGCACTGAGAAATCTTCCTTTAATATTATGCTGTAGTCATTTTTGGCTGTGGTCTTGGGAACCTTAAGCAGAAAGTTTGGAGCTGTCATTTTCCAAGGTAAAGACCCTACAGGGTTAATATTTTGACATTTTCATCTTGGACCGATCAAGACTTGGTAAGCCACTGGGTCTGTGTAATGGCTGAAAAGGGTGCTTGAACCAGTTAGTTCACCCAGTTAGCAAATGGCTATAAATAAATTCTAAGAAAGTCCAGTTGTGTTAGTACACTCATCATTACAGTGGGTGTTTGAGTAGGATCACTGTCGCAGTACAGTTTGTGGTATGTGGGATTTAATTACAGGCAAATTCCAACCAACCAGCCAGATTCCCAGAGCTCTGCAGATATTGTGGCAAAGATGTTCTCCTCACAGCACCAGAATGTAATCTTATGTCCTGATAATCAGTCCAAGTCACTTTATGTTCTTTTTGCCAGAGAATGAAAGGGGATATACTCAGTGGAGAAAGACCCTCACAACATTTTGTGTCCCTATATGCATGTTCATATAAAGAATGTATAATAAACAGTGATTTTCTGCTCTCCACTGACCATCAGCTATCTCTCTCCAGTTCCTCTGTGGCTCATTAGGATTGAGGGTCAGTCCACTGGTGGTGGGATTTCCATACTGCAGATAAATGGGAGGTTCCTCATTAACACCATAACCCCCTAATGTACAAATTCCACGCTCACTATATGCAGACTTGATTAGAATACTTGGAAGCAAACATCCTCACCTCTGTGGTAACATGTCTATTTGGGGGCCTCACCCTCCTAGGGTGTGCAGTGGGATACCACAAGGTTATGCTGCATTGATACTGTAACACACCTCCTCCATGTGGTCCCATCCCCCACCATGGCCTGGTGTGTACTATCATACTCTCTGGTATCACCACCAGAAACACAGTAGTTGTTTGTCTCTCCAAGCACTTTCTTCTGTTTCCTCTTCTGAGAGAGATAAGTGAGCATAGCTCCCAACCTCCTCTCATCAGCTCCTTCTGTGCTAGGGCTGCTATTCAAGCCCATTGTCTGGGTCCTAGACAAGCCTCCATCCTTTTATACTATAACACTTACAGAATCTATAATAAACAATAAGGAATCCCTTCCCTGCTGGTCTCATGTCCCAAGATCAAGAGAATAAAAACCTCCCCGGTACCATTTCCTTTAGGGTGAGGGAAGACCATAAGGAATAAGGCAATGAAACTAGTAGCACAACAGTGATCTTAGCTGTGCTATGTTCTTTACACAGATCATTGTTACACTAGTATTTATAATGTATGGAAAGATTACCAAAACAGTGTTCATTCATGGAGATAGAAGCCTACAGCAGGCTCTGTGGGATGGTCATGACAAATCTTGCCCTACTTCCTGAGTATGGATCTAATTTATAATGCTTGGAAAATATATATAGGTGGATCATATGGCTGCCTTGCAAATACTTCGGATAGAGACATTCCTGAAAAGGGCTGCTGGGGAAGTAGCTGAACTAGTAGTACATGGGTTTTAACCTTCCTTCTAAGGGTATTCCATGCTTCTCGTGGCATAATTAGATGCACTTTACCAACCTTTTAGTGACTGGTTTGCCCTGCTTTCATATTATGGTCCTGCTTATGTAATCCCTGTACTTCCAACAGGTGTAAGATTCTCTTATCTTAATTTTCTGGATTTGGAAAAAAGACAAGGAGTCACATACTCCGGATAATTTGTTCATGCCTAGAGAACTGATGAGATTTCATTTAACTTCACACCTGCAGTGCTAGTTGTGTTTAGCCTGGAAACTGAAGTCAGGTGATAAAGAGTGATGTCATCCAAGCTGGCCCAGCAATAATGTTTGATATTAATTTAAGAACTCTCTCAGAGAGAAAGAGACTGTGCATTTTGAATTTTGTCTTGGACCTAGCAAGAACATTCACTCATCATCACCATCTGCACTTGCCTTGCTAATAGTAAGTGACTAGGGAAAAGTAATTTCCTCTGTACCTATATTTATCTGTACCTGAAGTTGTAAATTTTGCTTATGTGGAGCTTTTCTCCCCGGGCCTCAACTGAAAATGGACATATATCCAGTTAGACTAGCCCGGTCAACAAATGTAAAATAAATAAAATAAATAATTTATTTTAGATATAGATAGGAATATAGTAAAGATTAGTTTAGATGTTTTCTGTATTTATTTGAGACTGTCCTGCAAAGTTGTTTCAAAATATTTCCTGTGATTTTGATCTCTGAAGTAAATGTGTTTGTTTTCTGAGTATTGTCTTATTCACATTTATTTGTACATAGATGTTGATGCCAAGTCACAATGTAAATTTATGTTCAGAGTTCAGTGTTATTAACAAATGGACACTAGAGGGAGCTTTAAGATAATTTTCTATACTTTATATGCAATTGTTTTAAAAACGTTTCAAATGTTTTAAAGTACATGATTTTACATGATTTTATATTAATTTAGGAAGGATTTAAATAAAATATTAGTTTTTAGATAGAGGTACTTAGGTAACATGTTTTTTAACAAGTAAAATGGTGGTGCATGTACTTCTCAATCAGAGAAGGGTGTATATGCACATAGTCACTTTAAATTTATGGTATTCTGTATTAATTGCCAATTAACATTTTTATTTCATTGGGTAATTAATTCATTTCACCAAGTAGAGGGAGTATAAAAGGAATGGTTCATAAGTCTGTCCGCATCTGATGAAGTAACTTGCAAACGAAAATGTATTGGATAGAAGATGTTAATGCCTGGAGTGTATGTGGTTTTTGTTGATTTTCATTAAAGCTGTGTTTTCAAAGAAAACTGCTGGTATTCGATCCTTGGTGGTACCTGTGGATTCTACTTCTAGCCATAGCCCATGGTATTCCCTTTGCAGGTCATATGGGCATAAAACATACAAAGAGACGTATTATGCAGAACTTTTATTGGCCTGGGATTTCCAGAGATGTAACAGGGTACTGCAGGAACTCTGAGCAGTGCCAAAAGGTAGGCAAGGCAGGCGATATGGTGTAAGCTCCTTTGAAGCCTTTGCCTGTGATTGAAGAGCCATTTCAGAGGATAGCTATAGATATTGTTGGCTCTCTGAGTACCCCAAGTTCCACAGGAAAATATTATATCCTAGTGGTAGTATATTATGCTACCAGATACCCTGAGGCAGTGTCTCTGTCCTCCACTGAGGCAGAAAAAGTGGCAAATGCTTTGTTAGAGATTTTCAGCAGCGTAGGTTTCCCAAAAAAATACTGACTGACAGTAGTGCCAATTTCATGTCAAATTTGCTGGCTTGTCTGTGAAAGTACTGTGGGGTGAAGCACTTTAAGACCACCCCCTACAATCCCCAGACTAATGGTCTTGTTGAGATGTTAAACTCTACACTCAAGATGATGCTGTGGGCATTTGCAGACCAGTATAAGAGGGAGTAGGATAAATATTTGCTCCTGCTGTTTGCTTACAGAGACATGCCCCAGAAATCCACAGGTTTTTCACCATTTGAGTTGCTGTATGGACATAGGGTGAGGGGACCTCTAGATTTGATTTCAGATAAGTGGGCAGGTGAGTGTGAACCCCACAAGGAGTCTGTTGTGGCATATGACCTAAACCTCAGGACAAGACTCAGGGAACTCATGGGCTTGGCCCAGGAGAACCTGCAGAAGCCCAACAGCAGAAAAAGGTCTGGTATGACAAGAATGCTTGAGCTAGAGAGTATGCTGTAGGGCAGCAGGTAATCGTTCTTATTCCTGTCAGACTGTTAGAAAAATATGTACTTAAACATATATGTAGTGCCAGTTTAGAAACAGTATAATATGTAATGCATTTGATTCTATTTAACAATATGGCAGTAGAAATGATCTTGCATGTAATTGCTTGAAGCTTAGCTGCAGTGTGGTTAACCTCTGACCCTGGCAGTAGCCAGCTCAGCAGGCTTATGTCTTTCAGCAATTATTATCTGCTGGGTTAGAGAGAAATAAATATGTATGCATGTATATCTTTCTTCCTTCCACCGAGGAGGATGGCCTTGTGAGCTCTATCGAAGATAGAGTACAGCTGCTTACCAGAGAAACAAAGACACGTATTAAGAAATGAACTGACTATTGTATTCGTACAGGCCTGGAACCTTGGAAGAGCAACATTTACAGAAAGACATTGTAATTGACCAGGTGCCTTGCAAGGCTGTGTTATTCTCATGGGAAAGTTTTTAAAAAGCATTACCTCAGCACCTTCTTATGAATGAAATATTGTGGACTATAGTGATGTAAATGCCCTGTGACTGACCACGTCAGTAAGGTGGGCAAAAGCTGATTGTAAATGCTATAAAAACCAAATTATTTCCTGTATAGAGCCAGTCAAAACTCTATACTTGTTTTGTATAGTTTTTTGCCTCCTGGTGTACACTAGTAAAAACGTTTTGAACCTGAGCTTCCTGTGTTATTGACTGTCATTTTTGAAAAGCCTAATGATTTTTACAGTCTGATGTTAACAATTTATTTGACATTTTGGTCCTTCTTAGCCGGAATTCCCTTGGTAAGCTACAGGTCAGAGTGCATGGGTGGTAATAAATCTGCGCAGGAGAAGCTGCCAAAATGGTTCTTCTTGAGTGAAAAGACCTCCGACTGAATTGTTGTGTGTAAAGAGGCTGTCCACTTTCTGATCTGTGGCTGAAAAGTGGAAAACTGGATCCCAAGAAGAAAACGTGCAGTCATAAACGGGAGGCTCAGGTAAGGAAAGTTTCCCTCTTTGTCTTTGTTTTAGATCAGGGACCAGGTTACAGTGTACTGTTGTTAAGATTTGTGATAGCAGGTCGAGAACGTATTGAAGTACTGTATATTTGGTCATAGATCAGGGGAAAAACAGAGCAAAGTAAACAGTCATTCTAGACACTACTGTGGATACAGGGAAGAAGATACCACGTGGTACGAGAGAAGGGTTACGTAACAGTCTTTTTAAGACATGGGAAATCAGTGCACTAAGAGATCGCGAGATCCGCCTTTGACGGATGATGCGAAGTATATGCAATTGCAGAGAGCAGATAATGTGAGATATTTTGCAAAATGGGTTAATAAATATGAATTTGATGGTAAATTAGACAAAGTTTCGTTAGTGAAACTTTTGAAACAGTTAAAATCTGACGCAGAAGGTCAGGCGAAAAAACAGCGACAGTTGGGTATTCCTCAAGCACATAGGTGGATTGAGGAAGTGAACCGAAGGGAACAGAAGACTAAAAATGCGAAAGCATTATTCTTAGATAAAGAAGATAATAATACAGTAGTAGCGACGGCCCCTCCCCCTCCACCCCCTCCGATGCCTTATCCAGGATATGAAGCGGGAGGGCAGGCTGGTCCCCCCCCACGTTATCCTGAGGCAACAGGGGTATTAAAACAACCATTTGTAAGAGAACCTATTGAAACTAGGTCCCGAACACGTAAAACGCTTAGGGACACTCAACTAAGAAGAGATTCACTAGAAGAGAGTGAGGAAATCTGTCCATTAATTGAAGTACCGAACCCTCAGGCAGGACAGGAAGGCCAGGACCCAACCCTCTTAGTGTATAGACCATGGACACCGGAAGATATCCGGAAAGCTACAGAGGGAATTCCCCATCCGAAAATTAATCATGAAAAGTTTATACAAGATTTACAAGGTATGCGATTGAGTTACCACTTAAATGGGGAAGAAGTAGAGAAGGTGATTAGACAAATTATAGGTCCAGACTGGCACATGGTTTGTGGCGTCTGGAGTGCTCGTGACGCGCAACTTAAACCACTCCTACATAGTGACGCAGAATTAGACACTAGGTTGAAGGGTCTTACAGACCGAATTACTGAAAAATGGAAACCTAGAGCAGATTGGACCTGTATTAATCAGTGCATACAACAAGATAATAAAACTGTAGATGGGTACTATGGTAGATTGTTAGAATGTTTCAATAACCATAGTGGTATGCCTATTCCTGAAAATCAGAAAAATGATAGTTCATATGAACAACAATTGAAAAATGCATTTTTGAAAGGTTGCATTGCCCCTATCAGTAGCTTTATTACAAAGCATATGATAGATCATCGAACGAGTAGGCTACAAGCCTTACTGGAGTATGCTAGGCATGCTGAAAGACATTTTAACAGTAAGAAGAAAAAGAAGATGCAGGTCTTCACAGCTGAAGATGGAGCAGAGGTCTTTGTAGTGCAGTCAGGTAAAAAGGGTAGGAGAAACGCTCAGGGCAATAAACGCTCTGACAGAGACTCAGAGGTTTTTGAGGAAAGAAAGAGAAAAGGTGAGTGCTTCAAGTGCGGGAAGAAGGGACATTTAGCAAGGGATTGCAGGTTGAATAAAAAAACATCTACGGAAGGGAAGGATAGGAGTGATGAGGATTGACTATATGATAGTCATAACGTTCAACAGTCATCAGGAGAGACTAATGGGCAGGGAGAAAATGTAAACACAGTAGAAGGGATAGAGGAAGTGCAAACAGATGTAGAAAATGAGGAAAGCGAAGTTTTAGATTTAGCCTTGTTGAGCTTGGAGCTCTATTTGGCGGACACAAAACCGGAAGTTACACTTCTGGTGGAGGGGAGGGAAGTGAGATTTTTGTGTGATTCAGGAGCATCACGAACTTTGATACACCCTTCAAAGTTACCGGAACACTCTGAATCACCTGACTACATATTAGTGAAAGCAGCAAACGGGCAGCTATACAGTGAACCGCTTTCCCATGATATAGCAATAACTGACCCTGTTTCAGGTATGACCCAGAGAAGTAAAATAGCACTTTCTGCAAAATGTCCAGTAAATTTACTGGGGAGAGACCTTATGCAGCTCTTTGGCATAGCAGTAGTTCCTACCATGAAGGGTATGGAGGCACAAAGGCAAATGGATACTTTTGTGGTGCGATCGGAGGGTGAATCCCATTATTGGTACAGGCAGGACCTCGTCACGACTGGTCCAGGGGCAGTAACCGAGGAACTGATGAACGTAGCCATCAGTAAGGTACGCTCCCTTCACATTGATCAGCAGCATTTCTTACATTGTACTCTGTACTATTGTAGCACACCAGGGCCTGATAAAGAATATGAGGAGAAATTGTTCAGAAATCCTGCAAATAGGTTAGTATTATGAACCCTGTACTGGGATACTGAGGGTAATAGTGTGGTGAGTTGTTCATTACCTCAGGAATTCTTGGGATTATATAAGTCCAACTGGCTACCGCATGTCAGTTTAACAAAACATAAAAATGTCAGATGGGTGGACCTAGGAGAAAAAGTAACAAGATGGGAGAGGCAAACCGACTTAGAATTGTCAGAACAAGGAATACAAAAGCAAAAATTAAATTGGTTAACGCAAGCACGTCCAGCTGTACACTTACAGCAAAGTGAGGACAGCTGATTGATGTTCTTGCTAGAAGAAGAAGAAAAAGCCTTGTGTGATATACCAAGCACTCTTTGGTCAACAGGGAAATCAGATGTAGGGCTTATTCGGACAGCAGGTCCAGTAACCATTACACCGAAGTCAGCATTTAGACCACAAAAGAAACAATACCCTTTGAGAAAGGATGCAGAGCAGGGAATCAAGCCTATAATAGAGGCATTACTTAAGAAAGGAGTACTGGTAGAATCTTTAGATTCACCATGTAATACCCCTCTATTTCCTGTTAGGAAAGCAAACGGGGAATGGCGGATGGTACAGGATTTACAGGCTGTAAATGATGCAATAATACCTAGGGCACCTACGGTGCCAGACCCACACACTTTATTGAATGATTTAAAGCCACAACAGAAGTATTTTACTGTGGTAGATATAAGCAATGCTTTCTTTTCAATACCTATACATCCAGATAGTCAGTATTGGTTTGCTTTTACATTTCAGGGTAACAGATACACCTATACTCGACTACCGCAGGGATACTGTGAAAGTCCAACAATATTTGCACAGGAGATGGCTAGCAACCTGGCGGGGTTTACTCCACCAGGGGGCAGTCAAGTTCTACTTTATGTGGATGACATCCTGCTTGCGGCCCCTACCCAGCAGCAATGTAGGAAAGATACAATAGCTTTATTGAAATTTTTAGCAGAACAGGGACATAAAGTAAACAAGCATAAATTGCAACTTTGGAGAACACAGGTCAAGTACCTGGGATATGTGGTATCCAAGGGGGTAGAACATTAGATGCAGATAGGAAGGTAGCAATTTTGCAAGCACCCAAGCCAACTACCAAGAAGGAAATGATGTCCTTCCTGGGGACGACTAACTTTTGTCGAAGCTGGATACCAAACTATGCTTTGGAGTCGGCTCCATTGGCTGATTTAATATTTAAAACACCTATGGCAGCACAAGATATACTACATTGGACTCCAGTAGCAGAAGTAGCTTTCTGCAGGCTAAAACGATTGATAGCTTCATCATCAGTTTTAGGGCTCCCGAATTACCATAAGAGATTTTTTCAGACTGTAGATTGTAAGCAGGGATATATGACGTCAGTCTTGACGCAACAGCATGGAAGTAAGCAACGCCCCATAGCTTACTATTCATCGCAGTTAGACCCAGTGGCACGGTCGTTGCCACATTGTGTACAGGCAGTTGTTGCAGCTGCCATGGCAGTACAGGCTTCGGCCTCAATGGTATTATTCCACCCCCTCACTTTGAGAGTGCCTCATGCAGTTGCGATAATTTTGCTGCAAGAGAAAATTGCATTTTTGTCTCCTGCTAGACATCTTTCTTGTATGACCATACTGCTGAGTCAACCTCATATGGTGATTGAACGTTGTACAACATTAAATCCATCAACGTTACTTCCGACTCCTGTGGATGGCACACCACATAGTTGCCTACAGGAAATGGAGCAAATAACTTTACCCAGACAGGATCTTACTGATATACCCTTAGCTGATGCAGAGGTGACATTTTATGTGGACGGATCATGTAGGAAGGGTCCTACAGGAAAGAATCTA
Organism: Protopterus annectens; assembly: GCF_019279795.1. Taxonomy (NCBI): domain Eukaryota; kingdom Metazoa; phylum Chordata; order Ceratodontiformes; family Protopteridae; genus Protopterus; species Protopterus annectens. Next base: position 979,672,346 of record NC_056734.1, on the reverse strand, counting down.
GTAGGTTATGCAGTAGTTACTGATGTTGGGATTGTAGAAGCCCAACCCCTGCAGCCTAACTTGTCTGCTCAAGCAGCAGAATTGATAGCTTTAACACGAGCTTGCACTCTAGTGAAAGACAGATGTGTGAACATATATACTGATAGTCAGTATGCTTTCTCCACAGTGCATGTTTTTTTGCAGCAGTGGAAGAATAGGGGAATGATAACATCCACTGGTAAACCGATTAATCATGCGCAACTAATCTTGAATTTATTAGATTCCATTCAGTTACCTACTAAAGTAGCTATTTGTAAATGTGCAGCTCATACAAAGCAACAGGATAAGATTTCGAAAGGTAATGCACGAGCTGATGCAGCTGCAAAACAAGCAGCCTCAGACTCAGAAACTTTCTTTTTGAATGAGGAATTACAACCCTCTGAGATTTTAGATTTAGAAATGTTGAAAACAATGCAAACATTAACTACGAAAGCAGAATAACAAAAGTGGGTAAGACGAGGAGCAATCCTTAAAGACGGATTGTACATCTCCAAAGAGAAAAAGCCAATATTACCGTCTAATTTATTTAGATATGCGGCTTTGTTGAGCCATGGGCAGAGCCATGTCTCAACAGGGGGGATGGTACAGTTAGTTAACAGAATATTCCAAACATACGGATTTACGAACTATACACAAAAATTTTGTGCAGCGTGTCATATTTGCAGTAAACATCATGCACAGGGAGTATTCAAACCGAAGCAAGGGAGTTTCCCTACACCACCATATCCGTTCCATACTATTTGTATGGACTTTATAGAGCTGAATAAATGTGAAGGAAAGAAATACTGCTTAGTGATCATAGATATGTTTTCAAAATGGGTAGAAGCTTTTCCAACCAGGAATCCGGATGCAGCAACAGTGGCAAAGGCCCTAGTAAAGGAAATAATTCCTAGATTTGGCATACCGGAAAGAATCTATAGTGACAATGGAACACATTTTGTCAACCAGACAATTCAGCAACTTGGGAGATTCTTTGGGATTTCCCTGAAGAATCATTGCGCTTACCACCCACAGTCAGCAGGACTGGTGGAGAGGTACAATGGGATTTTGAAAAATAAGTTAAGAAAGTTGATGAGTGAGACTCAGAAGAATTGGATTTGCTGTTTACCTTTAGCATTGCTGAGCATGAGAACAGTTCCAAATGTAAAGGGTTTGACCCCCTTTGAAGTAGTATTTGGAAGGGCATATTATGTGCCACAGTGGAAGGCTCTCATGCCTGCAGAGATGGAGGTTGATGGCTCATTAGCCAGTTACATGAAAAAATTGTTAACCAATAAGACTGTTTTGCAGTTAAACTCTTTTTCAGATAAAGAACAAATGAAACCGGACGCAGTGGTAACTCCAGGATCCTGGGTGTGGTTGAAAGTTATCAAGAAGAAAAATTGGATGAGTCCAAAGTGGGAAGGTCCGTACCAGGTACTGTTGGCAACGCCTACTGCAGTAAAGGTTGCGGAGAGGTCATCCTGGGTTCACCTGACCCATTGCAAACCGGTAAAGAATTTCCAGCTGGACAAACATTTTGTAGCTGATATACCGCAGAGACAGAATGACCAGGGGCAGAGTGTATAAAAATACAAAGCAACCCCAAAGACATTGGTTTACTGTCCTACTGATCATACACTTATTAACCATGTTGGTGGTAACTTCTCTTTTGCTCGGGTTTTTCCTGCAAATAACTACACAGATAAAAATAACAAAACGTGATGGACTGGCCACAGATTGGCATCCAAACTTTAACACATACCTAGCCATGAAACGTGAATATGTAGAGACTATGAACATTTGAAATTGCTGGGTTTGTACAGCCATACCCACAGCATATGGAGGACTTTTGATGTCCGCTGTCCCCTTGGGGATAAATGAGACTTGGGAAAATCTACTTTTTGATACAGGTTCTGTGAGATCACAGGACAAAGTGGCACTGTACTTACCTGTTACACAAAAGGGAATTGTTTGTTTCTATAAAAATGATACGCTCCAAGTTGGTTGGAGTAATTGTAACATAACTGTGTCTTACAAATGTTATATAAAAGCCAAAGATCAGAGTATTAGTTGCAGCATGAATTATGATTTGTATTTAAGCTTAATGAAAACAACATTGAAAGATGTGCAGAAAAATCCTGAATTGTATAAACAGTTGTCTGTTATAGACAGGAAAATGTTTCATTCAGAGTTAACCCGCATCAGTACTAAAGTAGAAAATTGTTATTTTGTTTGTGGGAAAAAAGTATATAAATGGTTACCTGAGAATTGGTCCGGCAGTTGTTTTTTGGGTTATCTGGTTCCAGCCATAAGACATACTGCAGAATTGCCTCTGGGTAAGATATGAAATGTAAGAGATATAGCTCAAAGAACTGGGAACTCAGTCAAGAAACCTACTAATCCAGTGGGTAAAATCGAAGCTGGCTGGAAAGATCATTCATCCGTAAAAGATAAAGAAAAATTGACTCATATGGACTTGAGTGACAGTGTTATATCCTGGGCTGGAATAATCCCAGCCTATGGAGCAGTCAAATCAATCTGGGAACTGAGGAAATTGTCAAAACTTCTCGAAGTAATGAGCAATGCGACTTTTTCTGCTCTCGAACTTGTGACTGATGAACTGAATGCAATGAGAACTGTTGTACTACAAAATCGAATGGCTCTTGACTTCACCCTAGCGGCGAGAGGTGGTACGTGCGCGCTTATCAAAGAAGAATGCTGTGCGTATATACCAGATAATGAGCACGAAATCAACGACCACCTAGAGGTAATTCAGCAAGTATCAGCAATGGCGGAACCAGGCCCAAACCCACTGATGAACTTTTTCCAGAATCTATTTGGTGGGTGGGGTTCAATCCTAATGAATATTTTGATAGCCATTTGTGTTGTTTTGCTCATATTGGGAGCATGTGTCTGTTGCGGGATACCTTGTATGAAAAGATTAGTTAGGGACTTTGTTGATGTATCTGTAACTGAGACTATGTACCAAGACCTGGAGTTGAATCTGTTAATACCAAATGAAATTCTTTCTGAAATATAAAACAAATGACTTGCCTAGTTGAAAGTTTCAGAGAGGAAGAGGCTAGGGAATGAAATAATATTGTTTATGTTTCTGAATAGAATAAAAAGCATTAAAAGGAGGGAGAATGTTAGAAAAATATGTACTTAAACATATATGTAGTGCCAGTTTAGAAACAGTATAATATGTAATGCATTTGATTCTATTTAACAATATGGCAGTAGAAATGATCTTGCATGTAATTGCTTGAAGCTTAGCTGCAGTGTGGTTAACCTCTGACCCTGGCAGTAGCCAGCTCAGCAGGCTTATGTCTTTCAGCAATTATTATCTGCTGGGTTAGAGAGAAATAAATATGTATGCATGTATATCTTTCTTCCTTCCACCGAGGAGGATGGCCTTGTGAGCTCTATCGAAGATAGAGTACAGCTGCTTACCAGAGAAACAAAGAAACGTATTAAGAAATGAACTGACTATTGTATTCGTACAGGCCTGGAACCTTGGAAGAGCAACATTTACAGAAAGACATTGTAATTGACCAGGTGCCTTGCAAGGCTGTGTTATTCTCATGGGAAAGTTTTTAAAAAGCATTACCTCAGCACCTTCTTATGAATGAAATATTGTGGACTATAGTGATGTAAATGCCCTGTGACTGACCACGTCAGTAAGGTGGGCAAAAGCTGATTGTAAATGCTATAAAAACCAAGTTATTTCCTGTATAGAGCCAGTCAAAACTCTATACTTGTTTTGTATAGGTTTTTGCCTCCTGGTGTACACTAGTAAAAACGTTTTGAACCTGAGCTTCCTGTGTTATTGACTGTCATTTTTGAAAAGCCTAATGATTTTTACAGTCTGATGTTAACAATTTATTTGACACAGACACAACAAGCTGCAGGCAGCTTGGGAGGGACCTTAAAAGGTGGTAAGGATGGTCAGTGATGTTAACTACATGGTAGAACTGCTTGGCAGGAGGCAGGGGCACAAACCGTACCATGTTAACATGATGAAACCTTACCATGATAGGAAGGCCCTTGTGCTGACTATTTGAAGTGGATGGCAGAAGGAGTCTGAGGGCGATCTGGTGACTGAGCGCCTCAGTGAGACTCGAACTGACACCTCAGTGGAAGGAGTAGCAATGTCCCAGCAATTATCCCCTACCCAGGTTCAGGAAATTTGAGCAGTGTTACAGTAATTTGGGGGCATGTTCACTGGGAAACTTAAGTGTACCCACCTGGTGCAGCACCATGTGGATACAGAACCCCAAAGGCCTATTAATCAGGCCCCTTATAGGGAGCCTGAGAGTGTTGGAAATAAGGGTACTTCAGGAGTCCAGCAGTCCCTGGGCCTCCTCCCCATTGGTGTTGGTACCAAAGAAGGATAGCAACACCAGGTTCTGTGTGGACTACAGGAAATTAAATAGTCACACAAAGTCAGATGCTTACCCCATGCCTAGGACAGATGAAGCCCTAGAGCTTCTGGGTGGGGCTAAGTATCTTACCACTAATGATCTTGTCAAGGGTTACTGCCAGGTGCTATAGAGAGGTCATCCTTTGTGACTCCTTTTGGCTTGCATGAGTTCACAAAGATGCCCTTTCGGATGAAAAATGCCCCAGCGACTTTCCAGAGCCTGGCGGATCGTATCCTAGCAGGAGCAGGAGATTTTGCCCTTGCTTACCTAGACGATATTGTTATCTACATCCATTCCTGGCAAGAGTACCTTCAGCATGTCATGGAGGTGCTGGGCAGACTACAGAGGACAGGGTTGACCATTAAGCCCAGCAAATGTCAGGTGGGTATGGCAGAGGTATGCTACCTAGGACATAGAGTGTGGTGTGGTATGATCAGGCCAGAACCTGCCAAATGGAAGCCATTCATGCATGGCCTGCCCCTGTTACCAAAAAGCTATTGAGGGCATTCTTAGGGACAGCAGGGTACTACAGAAAGTTTGTCCCCAATTATAGTACCATAGCTGCTCCCCTCACAGACCTGACAAGGAAAACAAGGCTAGATAAGGTAGTGTGGACCCCAGCATGTAAGCAGGCATTCCAGAAGCTTAAAGGAGCTTTGGGAGGACCCCCTGTATTAGCTAGTCCAGATTACAGCAAATAATTTGTTGTGCAGGTGGATGCTTCAAACCATGGGGTGGGTGGGGGCTTACTTAGCCAGATTTCCTCAGAGGGAGAAGAGCAACCAGTGCTATATCTCAGTCATAGGCTCCAACCCAGGGAGGAATGCTATGCAGCTGTAGAAAAGGAATGCCTAGCCATAGTGTGGGCACTGCAGAAACATCAGCCTTATCTATATGGAAGGAAATTCACTGTAGTTACAGACCTCAATCCCATAACATGGCTACATCGAGCCAGCCAGCACAATGTCAAGTTACTAAGGTGGAGCCTAGGGTTGCAAGCATATGATATGACAGTGCAGCACCGCAGTGGGGTTAGTAATGCCAATGTAGATAGGCTCTCAAGATAAGGAATGGGGTAAGGTATTCCCAGATAGGCTCAACCCTCTCAAGCAACGTTTCTCAAGGGTCACTTGAAAAACTAGCTTGAGTTTCTGGGGGGGGGAATGTCACACTGCCAGCCTAGCTATCTGGAAATTTGTAAATAATTCTATGTCATTTGTGAATATTTATATGATTTATACAGAACTGTCTGTATGTTATGTACTGAGCTTCAATAATGTAACCACAGCATACCCTGCTGGAACATAGAAGATTAACTTACAAAACTTCAAGAAAATAAGTTGAAATTAAGTGCTTTACGATTGTGCAATAAAAGTCAGTTTCAATGCAGAAGCAGACACAATGTCTAGAGCTACAGGTTTTTCTATTATCTAGAAAGAAAAATAATTACTAGGTTTAAAATGTAAAGTGTTTTATTACTTTATGACTTCCTAGCAGCTACACAGTTCTGAGCAAACATCTGAGAGATATGTATTTCTCACACAGGGATGTTAAAATTCTGTTAAGTTTCTGTTTAGCCTGGGAACTGAAGTTAGGTGACAAAGAGTGATGTCATCTAAGCTGCCCCCAGCAGTAATGTTTGATATTTATTTAAGAACTCTCTCAGAGAGAGACTGTGCATTTTGTATTTTGTCTTGGACCTAGCAAGAACATTCACTCATCATCACCATCTGCACCTGCCTTGCTAATAGTAAATAACTAGAGAAAAGTAATTTATTTTAGATATAAATAGGAATATAGTAAAGATTAGTTTAGATGTTTTCTTTATTTATTTCAGACTGTTCTGCTGAAATGTTATTTTAAAATAGTTCCTGTGATTTTGATCTCTGAAGTAACTGTGTTTGTTTTCTGAGTATTGTCTTATTCTTTTATTATTTATTATTAAATATATTTAAACCTATCTTTGTGCTGATATTTGTGAAACATATTTAAGCTCTTAGAGTACTTGCATATGTATTTGGTGACATTGTACAGGCCACTCCTACATAGCCTTGTGCTTGGTGAAAACTACCATTTGGATAACGTTAACATTACACAGAAGGATTGGATACCCTTTGTAAGGGCCTTATAGTAGCTGATAAAGAGTTCACTGGTGGCAGCTGGAACTACCTTATAGTCTGGGCAAAAGGGGGCATAGCCAATAAACTTGTGCCAGCCTTTCCCAGCTGTGTGTGGTTGTATATAAATCAAATCTCAAAGTGTGTGTGTGTGTGTGTGTGTGTGTGTGTGTGTGTGTGTGTGTGTGTGTGTGTGTGTGCGTGTCAACTACTTGGGCAGGGACACAAAGCACTGGTTGGACAGAGAGGGTGCTGGAGGTCTTAGCTTGGCCACTCGGCTGTGATCTCAGCCCTATAGCTGTGCCACTGGGGAGTCTTATTGGGGATCTGGAGAGAGAGGGAGAAACCAGCCCAAGACTGACTGTGGTCTCTGTGTGCTCTTAAGGGAAATTGCACTTTACTGTGTGTGTACTTGTCATCCTTCCATTGGGTACGTCCCTCACTGTTGCCAATGATGAGGATTGAGACTCCTTGATTACTGGGCCAGTGCAGGGCATCACAATAATAAAAAGCATAAGTCCTCAGGCTCACCCCATCTTAATGAGATGCTATAAAAAGGTTCCTTCTGGCCAAAATACATTCTAGCAAAATACTGTTTTCCAGGACATGAATTTAAAGAGAACTAAAGTGTTTGGTTTAAATGGATGCAAGGTTAACATTTTTAAGGAAATTCCCCAACAGAATTACATATCCCAAAGATACTTGACTCCAAATAGTCATGACATGGACCAATAGATTTTTCAAACACCTTGTCAACATATAGGTATGTAGCAAGAATGAACTGAAGATGGCTGGCTGTACATCAGTATTACGACAGGAGAGTGGAAATTTCTGAGATGAATGTAAAATTGTGCCAGTTTAGGGGTACGAGTGCCTGGCTCTGAAAATCCTATTTGTCTAAACCTCTGCCTGTGGAAGACATTCCTGATGTTATAGCAGTAGTAGTGACTCACACCATGAACATCAAAAGATGCTTCAGACAGTAACAAGTCAGGGGAATTATCCTGGGGCTTTCTATTCTTACCTACTGCAGAATTCTGATGCAGTGAAGTTGGGATATGCATAGGGGAAAGAGGATGCTCTTCCACTGGATGGATAAAACATTCATCTGTCATGTCTTCCACTCAGGGAGCTTGGTACAGAACTTGGTAAGTTGATGGTTATCTGTTACATCTGGTATCCCCATTTTACTATTAGTCTGCTTAAGATGGCTTTGTTCAGACTCCATTTGTAGTTGCTGATCTTTAGTTTGCTGCAGTTATATACCATGCTGTTATGTTCTGAGAGAATGTTTGAGAATCTCAGAATCATCTCTGACAGTACAACTAATTCCCAGATCTTGCGCAGCAAACTTGTAAAGGGTGTATGAGCATGTTCCCTGCTGATGTATCATAAGATAAAGGGTTTATCTGTGTTCTGGTAAAGGACCCCTGATTTCTAAATCTGACTGAATGCTCTTTAGTATCACCACTATCAACATCAACTCATCCAACGTAATGTTGATGTGCTGCTTCCTCTGTTGATTCTCCATCTTAAGGCTTCAGGTATAGTGGATTCCAGGTTATGCCTGATGTATCAATACTCAGCATTTGATCGTGGTGGTATGTAAATCAAAGGGTATCATCACACTGGTCTTGATTTGGGAACCCCACCAATCAAACTCTTTCTGAAAGCAGTGGTGCAAGGTTTGATTTCCTCATTTTCCATTGCCTAACTGTGGTACTGAGAGCAAATAACGTAACCAGACACCACTTCTGGGCTGAGTCTGAAAAAGATTCATGAAGATCAGTGCTCTATCCCAGAAAACAAACACAATCAAGCAAACAAATAAATAAATACATAAATGCAGAGTAGGACCAAAAGTATCTTTTCTAATGGAAGTGAATGCTGCTCTTACAAGATATTAAGATACTACTTGCATTTTTTTGTATATAGATTCTTACCAGGGGTACATGGATGCCATATAAAGAAAAATAACATCCTTCTTGTGAGGGTTGCCTTTTATGATAGTTGTAGGCCAAAATCTCCTGGGATATGACCTTTGGAGCATCAAGACCCTGCTGTGTCCAGTAATGGTATGAGAAAAACTATGTATGTGCTGGGTATTAGACTGGACTTGGGCACATTCAAATAGAACACTATATTCTGGAGACAGCTAAGAATATACTGGAGCTTATCTTGTAGTTCCTCCTAGGACTAAGCTTACCAAAAGCAGCTGCCCAGTTGTAGGCAAATGTAAATCCCCTTTTTTCCATAGAAAAGCTACTACCAGTGGTAGGTTTTTATGAATACCATGGGAGTAATTGAGGTTCCAAAACTTAAGCAGGTGGACTGGAAGTTGTGTTCTTCTGCTGTTGTCTTTGCATACTAGCACATGCAAGTAGGCATCCTTAAGGTCCACAATGACAACAAGGGTTAGGGTATTAATAGCAAGAGAAGTGATTGTAAGCATTCTAAACTTTTGGATCTTTAGGAATTGAGAGAATCTAAAATAGTTCCAGAATTTGCCTTCATTGTTCACCTTTACTGGGGTCTAGCAACAGACTGAAGCATACCATTCACTTTCTTAGGTCAAGAAGTCTGGAGAAAGCCAAAAGTAATAGAAGGGCAAAGACACAGAATCAGGGGCAGATTTTAAATATTGCTCTTATAATCTTAGACAGTTGACCAAGAAGCTAGCACTGCCCAGCATGTCTCTGAATGTGTGCAACCTCTCCATCTCAGGTGAGTGGGCCATGTCTATTTACTCTGCCTGGACCGCTAGTGAAACATTGCTCACCTGGGATGCAGTCAGAACTCCTTTCCCTGCATCACGAAAGCAGGCAGAAAGGCTTACTTTTAAAATCTGCAAGCCACAGGACAGTACTAAGTTGTTTCCTGAGCTGAGGAGGTATACAGGAATGTGGCTTCAGCCTTTGCCTGAGGATGTTAAGTGGTTGCAGCTTGATGCATTTCTGGATGAGGATCGTTATGTTCTATTCACCTTCAGCTTAGTATGAGGAAGGAGGTGATTTTAACCACTCATGCAAACAGCAGTAACCAGACCAAATGTAATAGGTGAGTTTTTTTTTAAATCCTGTGTTCATGAGCAGGGCAATTTATGCTTTACTAAAACATGTCTGACTCTGATTCTTTGGACTACTTGTAAGTTAAAATATTTCTTGGAAGTTTTAAACTTAAACCTGAAGTTTACAGAAAAAGGTTTAGATAGCATAGGAGAAAAAAATGTATGATTGTATCAGTAATTCCCTTGCAGAAATAAACAGTTATTTTACTAGGCAGGTGGGTGAATAAATGTCAGATTACTACATTTGAAAAGGAAACAAACAAACAAAATGGTACTGTGCTTTAGGATAACTAAACTGGCTAGAAATTCCTCATTAACTAATCCATATCCAGCTCATGATCATTCATAAGCTCATCTACTACCCCAGTAATTGCCCTTCTCTTTCCACACTCATCCAACATTACTCTCCACTCAGTCCTTTATGCTTAATGGATAAATTTCTACTTTTAACTTCAAAATCAAGCAATAATTTTGGAGACACACACTTTTCCAACATTCCCACCAAAGCCTGGAACTCTCATCTCTCTCAAGTCCCTACCACCATCTCAGCTAACCAATACAAAACTATGTCAATGTTTCTCTTCTGATATCTAGTTAAACAAACCCAGTCCCTCCTTAAACCCAGGAAGCACCTAGCTGCAAGCCTGTCTACAAGATTATTATATAATCTTCTCCCCACTTTGCTGTCTCTCTTCTGTACTTTGTTTCCACTTTTGTCAACCCTAAAAAATCTGACTAACCTTTCTCATAGTAATCTGTCTAACCACTTTCGCTTAAACACCTAAAATACCTTCAATAGACTCAATCTTCCTTGTAAATAGTATACATTTTATCTATATTCTGTCTTGTTTCCAAATTTGTCTCACTGCTGTATATAGCTTTTAAACTTATAGCATTTAAATTTCTGTTTTCTTCTTTTTTAAAACCTAGTTAATTGGATTGCATACACCATCTGTTACATATTTAAATATTTAACAACCAATAATTAATTAATCATTTTAACTGCAAAATTTGTAAATCTTTCTCATTCTTTTAATTCTAATTATGTATATTGTTTTGTGAAGCTTTTCTCCCCAGGCCACCACTGAAAATGGTCTTGTGCACAGTTGATCTATCCTGGTCAACAAATTCACTAAATAAAACAAATAAATAAATAAATGAGAAGCTAATTATCACACTGAAATGTAACACTGTTGAGGAAATTGAGACCTGTAGCTGGCTAGCAGGTCACAGTTGTACAAAATAGGTTTAAGTCAGAATTACATGTGGGTATGAAGGAACTTAAAGAGCAATCAGTCTATTCTTCATTACAGGTTACTACTGCCAAGGGCCCTGAGTTAGATAATTCTAATATAACCAAGTGACCATAAGATTAAAATGTCCACAGAGACAGGGTGGGAAGCAAAGGCTATATGAGGCAGCTAGACGGGATATTACCATGCTAGTGATGGGTTGTCCTGACACTGCAGCTGCTTCAGATGCCCGCAAGGGCCTGTATCCTGTCCTGGTACAGAGTTAAGAAACCATTGTTAAGGGGAGGGGGCCGTGTTGGAGGTTTTTGTAATGACTAAGGTGTTAATCTCACAGATACATGATACAGAGTTTGATTCTCACCTTTAAAAGGGAAATTGGCTAAGCTTAAAATGGCCCACAAGGGCAGCTAGTCTATTACTTATCTATGAACCTATAATAAGAGGGATACCAACACAAGCATAACTACTGTCATTCCTGCAGTCATCAGAGAAGAGTATTACTTGCCAGATCAGAGTCCATTGAAGTTAGAGCCATCGGGGGGCACCTTCCCAGGTGTCATTACTTAGTGTTCACCAGATTGGAAGGGGGATCACAGAGACTAACAGGTGACAATTTAATGATGTTATAACAGATGACATATTATCCTGTGTACATGTACTATATGTAGCCAGTTATGCAGATAGTCCTGTGGGGAAGGAAGCAGAGAACCGACCCAGCCAGCAACCACTGCTCCAGTACAGGCTTGTTATGTGGCTTAGATATTAATAGTGGGACTGATTCTCAGCCACAAAAGTCAAAATGTAATGGATTATATCTGGAAAGGGGTTACTTCAGAGAAAGAGATGGCTGGTAGCAGTAGGTTTGAATCTGATACACGATTGTCAAAAATCATTATATTTCCATTGGAAAGGGATCTTGGGAGAAACACATGGTGTTGATATAGGCAATGCTCTCAGATCCCATCTTATAGCACTTGATGGAGATAGCTGAGGAGGTTCCTAATTCCTAAGGGCAGGGAAAGGCTGTACACTGGAACAAGGAACTGCTGTACAAACAATGAACTCCTAAAGGAAGGCTAAAGAGAGAAGTGGAGCTCACCATAACAGTAGGTGTTTTACTGGATCAGTGTTACAGTATACATTTCTCCTCTCGTGTTACCCTCTTGTTTCCTTCAGGCATTCTGGGGCAGGTTTTGGGGTACCTCTTTTAGGCAAGGGCCTAACATCAGACACTTCTGGTCACAGTTCATGATATTCACTTTCCCTGCCATTCAAGCATAAAGCATATAAAAAAGAGGCTTATGCAAAACCTTTATTAGCCAGGCATTGTAAAAGATGTAAGAGAGTATTACTGCAAGATGTGTGAACAGTATCAGAATGTTGAAAAGCAGGTAACAAAGCTAAGGCTGCTTTGGTGCCTTTTCCTGTTATCAAGGAAATGTTCCAAAGAGTAGCCATTAGTATTGGGGCCCCTCTTATTACACCAAGCACCACAGAGTAAAAATATATTTTGTTGTTTATAGGCTATACTGTTTAGCATCCTGAGGTGTTTGTCTTTTTTTCCCTTATTTAGATACAAAAGGTGGCAAATACTCTGTTAGAAGTTTTAATTTGAATGGATTTTTCACAGGAAATACTAATGGGTAGAGATGTTACCATAATGTCACACCTGCTGAATTTTATGTGGATGTGTTAAGGGATGAAACATTTAAAAACTATCCCGTAACTTTCACAAAAAAATGGTTTGGAAAAGAAGTTAATTCTAACCTCAAGAGCATGCTGAGAGCATTCACAGGCATGTTTAAGCAGGCCTATGACAACTAGAATTCTGTAAAAAACTTCTTCTAACAGCAGATGTTTGGATGGATCATTGCTGTAGTAGTACTGAGTGCCAGGACGTGTGTACAAGGCAACATTTGGCTGTAATTCCATAGTTTAGCATCCTTGCCCTCCATCCACACATTTACAATCTCTGGTATGTGAATATGTTCCTAGTACAGGCTGCGCATCTATTGGCACCACATTCAATTCTTTCATGCTCCTGGTCTAGCAGATAAGAAATCTCATACTGTTCCCTGGTTGTAGTCCTAATCAGAGGTAGGATGCTTCACAAAACACTCTTGGATCAAATTGCCAAACGTAATTGATAGATCCCAATTAGAAATTGCTTAGAGATTGGCTTTCCTTCTCTTTTAGTGGCAAATTATACAAAGTTGTTATAAAGTTGTGATATTTTTGTCCTACCAAATCTATCAGTTTCCTATGCACATCAAAATATTGCAGAGTTGTTCTTTCCCTTGTTCTGGAGGTTACGCAACCTGTATGGTCTAATTTAAAGAAAGTTCTCTTAGCACTTTAAACATAAAGGAAAGGGTTCTCCTTAGGCTGACTCTATCTTTATGAAAATAACTCTTGCACATGAGTGTTTGTAATTCTGAAATTGTCCTGTCTAATGTACCAGGAAGCAGAAGTGCCATTTTCTGTGCCAAAAAACTGTAGGGAGTGAAGTTGCTGTTGGTTCAAAGGATGCTTGTGTACGTTTTTTTCAAAATACAATTCAAGTCCCATAAAAGAGCAATCTATTTTCTAGGTGTTTTCAAATGCATTATCCCTTTAGGGTACTGTTGTAAGGATGCTAAGGAGGGGGGATTGTAGGCATGCAGGCTGAGAGGACTTTCACTGATGCATACATTAGCCCTGTCCTGAACAGCTCAGATACTGTAGAAACATTGAGACTAAGACTGAGAAAGGCTCTCAATCTCTCCTTTGGTACCAGAAGCATTTTACCAATTAGGTAGTTAGGAATCCCTGACAGCAGGCTTCCCAACCACCCTCATAATGTTTTATCATACCTTCTGTGAACTGGTGCCTAAAAGGAAAGGAAAGTCTTATCATTTATGCTGTTATTGCATAATCTGATAATGAAACTACTACAGTTGGGCATCAATTCCCACTTATGTAATTTAATACTAAGCTTCCTCAAGGAAAGGCCTCAAAGGGTTTGTGTGGGTGAAGACAGTTCTGAAAGCATAACCCTGAATACAGGAGTACCACAGGAGTGCATCTTGCTGACATATGACTGCATGGCCAGACATGAGTCCAATAAAATCATCAAATTCACAGATGATACCGTGGTCATAGCTCTGGTCAGAGACAGAGAGGAGACAGCCTACAGGAATGAGATCAAACATCTGTAGGGCTGGTGTAACAACAACAACTTAACGCCGAATGTCAGCAAAACTAAGGAACTGATTGTGGATTTCGGAAGGTCTCAAGAACCATACCGACCTCTAAAGATGAAAGGCATGATAGTGAAAAGGGTCAACAGTGCAAATTTCCTGGGAGTACATATCACTGAGGACCTGTCCTGGCCAGTCCATGTATCTGACATGGTCAAAAAAGCTCAGCAACACTTGCACTTCCTAAGGAAACTGAGAAAGGCAAAACTATCGAAGACCAACCTCCAAACATTTTAGAGGGGTACCATAGAAAGTGTCCTTACCAATAACATCACTGTCTGGTATGGGGGCTGCAACACCTCAAATCGTAAGGCTATTAGGCAAGTTGTAAGGGCAGCAGAGGAAATCATTGGTTCCTCTCTTGCATCTCTGGAAGTCCTACATGAATCATGTTGCATCAATAGACCCAGGAAGATATCCAACGATCCTTCACATCCTGCAAATGATATGTTCCCCACCTCTCCTCGGGTAGAGATACAGAAGTATGCACTGTAGGAATTCTAGACTTAACAACTATTTCCTCTCTCCATCAGACTACTGAACTCTTGTGAAAAATAAGCCAGAAGACTGTCAATGCATTCTTCCCCTCCTACCACATAGTTTTGCTATTTATCTGACTGTACAGATCCTTACATATCCAGGCTTGTTGCTTGTATTAAGCTTTTTTCAAGTGCAATAACTAGCTGATGTGCATATTTAATGTTGGTTTACACCTTACCTTACCATAGGAGTCTATGAAGTGCAATATAAATCACACTGTGTAATATTCATGCTGACCATTCCATATGCTACTTAGTTCTTATGCTATAGTAATGTCATGTACATGTTGTTACCCAATTCTATTTATATGTAAAGTCTGTCTGGTCATTATTTTATTATTTTATTCCAGTTTTACTATGTTATTTTCTCATTTTTCTTCTCTGTATGTATGTTTCTGCACTGGGAATGAAGCATCACAATTTAGTTCAGCTACACTGTGGTGTAGTTCTGAATGACAATAAAGTTTTCTTTGACTTTGACCTGTAGAGTCCTCAAGGCTGAATATATCAGGGCCTTTTATGCTGAGTTAAGAGGCCCATAGACAGAGATGAGACAGTGTGAACTGCTTCTCCCTGGACATTTACAAGAGCAAAGAAAAAAAATACTGCCTGGTCCAAACAGGTGCTATAAGTAGCATCCCTGTCTTCTACGCCCTTGCTTTCTGGATCAGCCCAGGGAATAGGGGAATTGGAGGGAATGCATTCAAAAATAGAACTGCCCAGTTGATAGAAAAGGCAATGTCCAAAGCTCTTTATGTGGTACTCCAGAGCAGAATTGCTGTTACTTCGAGAAGCGAAATGGTCTGTCTCAGTATAGCACAACTGCGAACCAAATGCAAGAAAACATTCCCTGTCCATCATCTACTTGTGGGGAAGCTGTCTCTTATCTGTTCAACTGATCCATGAAAGTGTTTTGCTGAGATGTGATTTATTCTGTACTGACATTCATAGCTAACTCTCAGACCATTTCCCATGCAATCACTGCCAGCCTGCACAGTGGGCAGGATAATGTTCCCCCATGCCTTGTTTATGTACCACATTATGTTGTGCTATCAATGAACATTTGGCGTATGTCCTACTTCCAAACTGGTTTGAATGTCTTTAATGCTTGTACCACCACTAACATTTCTTTTATACTGATAAGTCTATAACTATAGCCTCGTCTTAATCTGGATATTGCACCTCCTTTGAATGGTCTCCTCATGTCATGCTGGGGGTCCTGTCAGAATGCCCCCCCACTCACCCCACCCCATTTTGCTGTACTTGATTTATTCACTACTCTGGTTCTTGCTTGGCAGAATGCAGACTGGGAAACTTCTCAGAGGAGTGGCTAAGCTGACTTTTGATGTCCCAGAGATATCACTAGAGCTTCCTCATAAGCAGACACTGATTGTTAAAAACATTAATTGGAACCATCATAGATTAACAGAATACATTACTGCACAGCTAAACTACAAATAAAGTATTAGCAGGAAAGCAAAAAGTAGTAAAGAAAAAAAGGAACAAATGGAATATCACAATGGAAACACTAACTCAATAGAAGAAAAGAGGCATAAGGGCATATACTAAAAGAAACTGTTCCATAAAAATCTTGGAAAGGTAGATGTGGTAAAACTAAAGTGCAGCCTAAAAACTGGTCAAGATTAGTGTTGCATCATTTCTAACAATAAATTAAATATCTCTGCACAGGCCAAAAAAACTGAGGAGGTACACTGAGAAAAATAAACAAATGATGCAAAACAATCAATATATGGATTACCCGAAGTTCTATTCCATGCTGGGAAGGAAAACAGCAACAACTGAAACCACTAAAGCAGAAGAAGTTAATGAATTTTGGGGGAAATATCTATGAATACCCTGTTGAAAAGAGCAAGGATGAAGGATGCAGAATGGATGAATAATGGAAAAAACAGAAATTTATAAAGGATATGGAATGAAGTAGCTGTCTAGAGTTGGAGGCAAGATTAAGAAAGGTTCCCAACTGGAAAACTCCTGGTCCAGATGCTGTACTCAACTTCTGGCTAAAGGTATTAACACCTTTACACAATCATTTACCATAATTTACACTTAAGTAAAAACTACCTGTTATGCTCACCATGAAATGATACCAGCCTTGTTAAAAGTGGGGAAAAAGATACCCATATTTAAAAGTAAACCTACAAGTCATCCTAAGAATTATCGACCAATAACTTGTATTCAAATAAAATATAAGCTACATAAAAGAACTGATGCTACGCGTCCACAATCATATCCATAAAAATCATTTCTTGATAATAGAAAAGGGAATAAAAGAGTCATATGGAAGTAAGGATCATCTTTTACTTAACAAAACTATAACGAAGAACTGTAAAAAGGGAAGAATTTCTGTATGGCATGGATAGATTATAAAAAAGTATTTAAAAGCATTTACACTCTTGGATTATAGAATGTTTACAGATATATAAGAGTAAGTGAACAGTAATAAATTATATTAAACTTGCTATAAAAATGGTAAAGCACTTTGCAACTGAATCAGAAAATAGGATAGATGAGGTGGCTTGCACTCAAAATATTAAATTGTTTACTTCACACATGCAACAAAAGCTTGGCCCAAGGGCTGACTTTCAATAGATTACATAACCCTGACCCAGAATCAAGTAATCTATAAAAGATTTAGTACCTGGTTCTCTACAAAAATGCAGTATACTGCTGGAGAGAGGCAGCCCCTTCTGTCCATGCTCCAACCCTGTGACAAGCAGCACTCCTTACTGATGACTCTGTAGCACTGTATTATCGTTAAGTTTAGGTGGGATTCTGACGTAGAAGCAATCAGTTATAATCCCACAGATGGTAGCTTCTCACTGTTGGCTCCTCAGCCAAGCACATAAGCCAAATGTCTAAACCTGTGGTTCCTCTCATTCTGAGCAGGATTAGTATTTCAACAACACATCATCAGTAGTGTAAAACTAACCTGTCTTATGACGGTCTAAACCCATCTCGCATTCCCCATTAGTGGGTGTACAATCCAACACTTGGTTAATTCTGCTTAATAATGATAAGAAGAGCCGACATTGAAGCATCAGAAAGTGACGTCGCTATGAACTTTTGGCTGCCACAACCCAGTTATACCTGTGCAAACATTTCTGACATCTGCTTAAAACCCAAAAAGCCAGAAGGATTGTGAGGCCCTGCTTTCACAATCTGTATTCATACTAAAAGTTAAGATCAAGCAAGATTTTACCCTTCTGCTCCACCTGAAGTTTCTGTGCTCCCTGAGCTCGCCTTTGGACATCTGCGTTACTCTTTGATAGGTGTACCACCCGAGTCAAATTCCCCACCTGACACTATCCTGGAGAGGGTATGTCTGGACAACCAGGTACTCAAAATCAGAAACGAGCCCTGGTAGGGCTTGTCCCACTGACTCACTGGGTATGTGAAAAAATGATAAGATTAGTGGTATTTCACTAGTGGCCAAGGCCTCCCTCTTATTCTACACCTCTCATGTCTCTTCACAGTGCCAGACTAGAGTCAAGCACAACAGGGTCTTCTTTCCCCGCTCATTCTGCCAAGCCCATTCCCTTGGCTCTGGTTTCACTAGATAGTAGGTAGGAACAGTGGGAATCTCATTCATCCATTCATACTCGCCATGAATATTGTTACTGTCTAATTTCAAGAAAGCAATACTGTTAAACTACATCTCATCTGCTTTTTGTGGACAATCTTAACACTGTATACCTCATCTAACAAATAACTGAAAACATAGCTTCAAGATGTTAAAAACACTTCAGGTGACAAAAGAAATGCATCTGGATTTGACAAATGTACAAAAGCATCATCTGTGCAGAAAAAATAAATATAAAAAAAAGGAGAGGAATATGCTATAAAAGAACAAAAATAAGAGGGAATACTTAAACATCTAGGAATGACAAAATTAGAACAAAGCTTGGTAAAGAATATTTTAGAAGACTGAAACTAATACTGTTTGGCATCTACTATGAAATTTTAATCTACAAATCAACTTCCCCACCCTGTTCTAACTTACAGCTTTGGTGTGATCTCCTGGCCTCAAAAAGTGCTGGATGAGATGAACAGGCAAACAAGAAAACTGCTTCAAGATTATCAATTAATTAAAAAAAAAACTGTGCTTGCTACAGCATAGGTTTACTAGAAATTGACTACATGTATAGGTTGATCATTGTGAGACTGCACAAATTTTTATCATCAGATGCAAACAGAAAAAGTTGTAAACTGCGAAGCATGCATGTCTATGGTAATGTTTATCAGTAGTGTAGACATATGTCTATGGTAATGTTTATCAGTAGTGCAGATGTATGCCTATGGTAAATGTTTATCAGTAGCATAGACATAAAAACTTTCTTTAGAATACTGAATGTTAAAGGGGAAGCACCAGCACACACCCAAAGCTTTGCATCTGGTATGCTATACACCAAAACTGTGTACAATGCTTTATAGAGCCTTCACTTATCTAATGTAGCCAGTTCTTTAAAAGTCCTCCATTCAGTTTAAATAAAATGTAATAACCCCAAGTATCCTCTACATCTTCAGGAGCATAAATGTTCACTCTGATAAGCTTCACACTGAAGCAGGCTGGATTTAGCAGTTTAAATGTAACATTCCCTTTCTTGTACATCTTCATTGCATAATTAAGAGCTGCTCATTTTGCCTTGCTTCAGTTGAATACTTATGATTACATCATGTTTGTTTCCACCACCTTTACATTTCTAAACACCCACAATTTTGGCAAAGTCCCTTCTTTAATTTTACTGGTGTGAATGCCAAGAAGGATTGGTATAGGAAACTTCAGCCAAAGATGAACTTTGGGTGAAAGATCCTATGGGCTTCTCTCGGTTCCTGTCACATCTTTCAGTAACCCAGTCCATTCCAGCTACATATCTTTCATGAACCCCACACAGTTCACACCCTCAGTCTTTTTCAGGAAAACCCATGAAGTGTAGTTTTGTTTTTTTGTGCTGCTACTTAATTTTGAAATAATGGCTATGTTGTTTACCTCACAGACACAAGGTACAGGGTTTGAGTCTCACCTTTGAAAGATAAACTGGATAGGCTTAAAATGGCCTGTAGAGACAGCTATCCTACTACTTGCCTATGAACTTATCTTCCACATGCAACATTTTAGCCTCTAAAAGTTTCAGCACTGTGATTTGTGATATATATTCTGTGTTTCACCCCCCCAAAACACACACACACACACACACACACACACACACACACACACACACACACAGACTTCGGATACACTTCCTCATTAAACTGAGAACTCAAGGCTATTTTCACTGACATTTACTCTCATAGCCATAAAACTATAAAACATAACAAATGCAACTCTTTAGACAAATTGTTATAAAAAGGAGGAGAGGAACCTAATAGAAAGTAAGAAAGAACCTACTTTTAGCTCCAATGCACTCACACAGTATGCACAGACCCTTACTACCTCATGATCTGGTTTGTCTCTGCTCTGCTCATCCTTGCAGTGCTCGGGCTTGCTCTGCACCCCACCCTGCCCCCAAATCCCACCCACCCCTAGTGGTGCTAAATATATAGCACTACAACCACACACCCTCTTTCTTCAACCAATCAGCTATATCCAAGTCATCAATAGGCTCTCCATTACTTAACCTTTCTATCCTATCCTAAAAGTTTTAAATGGGGACAAGTCAACCTCAATAATCTCAATGTTACTTGCAATGAAACCACTTAAAATACTACCACTGTACTCTCTGTTACCCATTCCGCTTGTCCCATATCTTCTTACTGCCTATGAATATAATACATACTCAGGTTTCTACTGCTCAAAAGGCCAAATTTCCACTTTTATAGCTCCACACAAGCTTGAACACTTAATACATCCCCTCCCATCTAACTCCTTACTTACTAGGTATCAGCATCCCTTTAGAACAAGATAAGCCAACCCTAAAACCAAAAGATGCCAAAGTCTATTAATTAAAATCTGGAAGCTCACAATCAGGTTATAATGCAACTTGGCAATGGATGGAGATATCCACCAAAATCCTGGTCCATCATCATCCACTGGCTCTAGGTCCTTTACTAACTGTCCCACTACTACACAAATCTTAGACAAACCCCCAAACTCACACTTGATCAGTCACCTAAATATCAGAAGTGTAAACAATATGATTCAACACTTACATGCCCTCTTAGATGCTCTTTCCCCAGACATACTATGTCTTACTGAAATCTGGCTAAAACCTTCTACTTCAGATAAAGAAATTATACCACCAGGCTATAACATCCTAAGGCTTGATTGAATCAATAGAAAGGGAGGTGAGGTAGCTGTTCTGTACAAATCCATGCTTGAAGTGTCCAATAATGTCCTGCACACATCCCTGTTTGGCAATGCTAAAATTCTTATCACTAAGCACCAGATTAATAAGAACACATGTATAACTCTCCTGTATGTGTATATTCCCCCAGGAAATGAAGATATCCTACATTGGTTATCCAGCAATTACCCCCAAGAAGCCATTGTACTTTGGGACTTCAACATAAGCTGGAAGATGTGTTACTCAGAAACCCCCACTCACCACATAAACCTGTATGGATTTTCACAGGTCACATCCTCCCCTACTAGGATCAGTAAACCCAACAATAAAGCAAGTGTTCTGGATTGGATTCTTGTTAACACCCATCCCCTCAAATACAAGAGTGAGACCCTGCCTGATGATGTAAGTGATCACCTCCTCACCTATTTAACCAGGCAAAAAGCTGATATCCACAACCAGTCCATTTTTAAAAGAATAAGAAACAATAAGAATTTCAACTGCACAAATTTTCAAAATGAACTCATATCTTGCAATTGGTCAGTTCTGTAACAATTATCATTTGAAGAAGCAGTAAATTACTTTAATATCAAATTCCTATCCATCCTTGACACCCATGCACCAGCACAGACTATTAGAACCAAAACAAAAGTTTCTCCTTGGCAAAAGAAATCAGACATAAAATGCTACTTAGAAATAGGGCTTAGGCCACTTCAAGAACCACAAAAAAACCCATAGAATAACTTAGATACAGACAGCTAAGAAATGAAACAAAAAATCCACCACATTAGACAAGAAAAACTATTACTGTCATCTACAAGAAAAACACCAAAACAAGCCACAAAAGTTTTGGGTAGGTATAAACATATGCCTTAGTCCAGGACAGTCCTCCACTCCTACCCCCTTGGATTCTAACCAAAAACCCCAGCAAAAATTGCCAATACCTTTAACAGCTTCTTTACAACAACCATCCAGAACCTAGCTAACCATTTATCCCCTGGATGCACATATTCTCCTGCCACTACACCCTGCTCCCAACTCCCCTTTAATTTCAAGCCAGTTTGCACATCTTTGGTCTGAAAATTACTTAAAAAACTAAATCCTACCTGAAAAATTATATGGAGCTTGCTTGCTGCTTGCTGGAGCTTACTTGGTGTGATGGATTTGAAATCTTCTTAAGACACTCAGTCTTGCTGGCTGGATTCTGCTAAAATTCAAAGTCTGGTTATATTTGCATTCACAGTCTGTCGCATACAGAAACTTGCAGAATATACTCTGATGAGAGAATATACTTTGCAGCACCTGTCTTTAAGAGCAGTAACCAATAACTTTTATAATAAACCAAACTGGACAAACGTTGCAGCTTAAAAGTACTGTTCCAACTTTACTTCTCATATAGTACAGATGATGTGAGAGATATACCATTTACCTCATGACTTGTGTCCCTACCATACCTCCAACATAACTGGATTTATACAGCTCTTTATATACACTTTTAGTCATGCATAAACATATACATTTCCTCTTGATATTCTATTTTGGAGAATTGCTCATCCTGTAGAAACAATACTAAGCTTCCTTGTTTAACAATGTCTTGTAAGAGACCAGCTTCTCTGACAGTGTGAACATCCTGTATTCTGTTTGGATCTTTGTACAAGAACATCTGTTTTTTTGCCAATGCTGATAACAGTGTCCTGTTGTCCATGCAGAAAAACATGTTTTTGAGGAAACACATTGTTCTGACACTGTGAACATCCTGTATTCTATTTGGATCTTTGTATAAGAACATTTGTTCTTTTGCCAATGCTGATAAACATGTCCTGTTTTCCATGCAGAAAAACATACTTTTGAGGAAACACATTGCCACAGTGTCATTGTCCATTCTTTAAAAGCAGATTTTGCATTTTTGCTCTTGCATACATCCTGTTTTTAAGTCTGTAAGGGAAAAATGTCCATTCAGCAGGTTCCTTATTTTCCAAGCCATGGTCATTTAGTATGACCGCTGATCACATATTACTAAACTCTGTTTCTGCATTTAAGCAAGCTTTTTCTTTCAGCATATTTACAACAGAATTAATGTCAGCCTTATATTCATAATATCTAACACTACCACCCTGTCAGCTGATCTCCTCCCTGCAGAACATCTACAAAAAGCTGCAGATGTATCGCATACCCCATTACTATCCTGATCAATAGAACTATAACTGAAGCGTCCACTCCCTCCGTCTGGAAGATATCCCATGTCATCCCACTCCATAAAGGGGACAGCTCTACTGAACTTTCAAACTATACACCCATAGCTATTCTGTCACCCTTGGCTAAAATTATGAAAAAATGCATCCACAATCAACTCCTGAATTATCTTATCCATAATAATCTTCTAGCCAACACCCAACATGGTTTTAGACCATTCCATAGTACAACCTCAGCCCTCCTCTCCTTCTCAAATGTCATTAACCAACACCAAAACAATAATAAACTTTCCTCTGCTATCTTTCTCTATCTTTCAAAAGCCTTTGATATGGTAAACCACCAAATACTCATAAACACTTTGAAATCCATCACCCTAGAGGACCAGGCCATCCAATGATTTCAATCATATCTCAGTGGTAGACAACAGGCTGTCCTATGGCAGAGCAAACTATCCACCCTTTTACCCATCACCCTCGTAGTACCCCAAGGCTCCATACTAGGTCCACTATTATTTTCCATTTTCATCAATGATTTGTATAAGGTCATCCCAAATGCAACATGCATTCAATATGTGGATGACTCCACTTTAGTATGCTCTGACACTTCACCTACAGAGTTGCAGATTCTATCCCAAAATACTTTTAACACAGTTGAAAATTGGCTCCTTAACTGTCGTCTCATGTTAAGTCCTAATAAAACCAAACTGTTGCTTTTCTCCCCCACTCACGGGTCTGCCCTATAACCTTTACATTAAAATCCAACAACGACACCATTATTTCCCCAGATTCCTCAACCAAACTGTTAGGAGTTATAATAGATAATAACCTTAAGTTTGATCTGCATATCAATAAAACCATTAAAACAGTTAATAAAAAAACTTAGATCACTATATAGGATCAAGCCCTTCCTAACGCCATTAGCCAGAACTGTAATTGCTCGTACATATCTACTCTCCATCCTCCTCTATGCTTCCCCTCTATTTAAAAACCTCAGCAAAACTGACCTTAATAAACTTTCTAGCAGCTACAATCACATTGCTAGATTTGCTACCGATGCAGCCTACAGAACTCATCACTGTCATAACCTAAATTTACTAGGATGGCTTAAACTGCCTAACCTACTTCAAGTTAACCAACTAATAGTTGCACACAAGATCCTGTACCAACCAGATAATACACCCGTACTTAAAAACCTCATCACCCCCTACAGTAACCTTAGAGCACTTGGTTCATCTGAAAGACTACTAGTTCAAACTCTCAAATCCAACAACACAGCTGGTAAATCTCTATTTGCTAACTCTGTTGGCAAAACTTGGAATTCTCTTCCTGCTAATCTTACATCTGAACTCTCTCTACCTCAAATCAAGAAAAGTCTGATTCAGCATTTTAAAAAAAATGATGGCTATGTCCTTGTCCTAATCCAGAGTAACTCTAATCATCACTCGTGTGCACATGAAGGACTTCTGCCTATACTTTATTGTTTCTTAACTTATAAATCCTATGATATCCATGGATCTACTACCAGGTTAGCCTACTAGGCATTCAGTACCCTATCATTCTTAAAAACACTGTAAAGAATTTTCCATCTGAGTACAAATTTAATAATTTGTTTGTGTATCTGTTTTTGTATTTGAAACACAGGTGCCCAGTAGGAAGGTAGCTGGAATAAAGAAGCTGAACCATGACAAAGTAAAATCTTTTTTAATACAAAATGGTGAGCGCTTTCGCAATGGTAACCATTGCTTCATCAGACAGTTCATTCAAACAGCAACAGCACTTAATTCATTACTAGAACAATCAATCTTACCAATCAAAGTTAATTCAGCACGCAGCAATCAATTAATTTCTATGGTTACGTTTTGCCCTTAGTTAATTGCTGAAGTCAGAAAAACTCTGTTTAAAAACCACATGCACAAAATGTAAAGACAAGTACATGTGGATAAATATAAATAAAATACATAAAAAGTCAATGAATAAATACATATACTCACGTTCCCCATTTAGTAACTACTTATGTGCATAGATTTAAGCATAAAAATATGTATAAAAATATATATAAAAGTATAAGCAGTACACGCTCAACAACCTAAAACATATATTCTGCCTAATAAATGCACATGTTGTCCACCTAGTAAATACATATGCTTTAATACATACATCTCAGCAAATGCTTGTCTTTAGTGATATCTATGCTAGAAGCAGCTCAAGAAATACTATCATATTGACCCACAGCCCTGCATGTGTTTATGTAGTCTTCTCTTGTTAAAATAGTATTATTATTTTTTATTATTTTATTTTAACCTTCTAGATTTTAGCACTGGCTTCAATGGGACACTATCATTCAAATCCAAACCTCTGTGTGCTCCCAAACGCAAAATCCATTTTACTTCCATATTTTCAGTAGTACTGACTATGTCCTCCATCCTATTGCTGACATTCTGAATGTGTAAAACCTGAAACAAAAATATATGGTCATCCCCCTTATCCAATGTATGCTTAGCCAAAGCACTATACAGTTACCCTTTTCTAGTGCAGTAAAGGTGATCCCTTATCCATTCCCTAAGGTGACGGTTAGTTTTTCCAACATAGAAATGGAAACGTTGTGCAGTGAGCTACGTACACTACATTCTTAGTATTGCAATCAGCAGAATTCCTTAGCTCCCATAGACGCCCTGTTTCAGGGTACTTAAAAAAAACTTGATTCATCTGTATAAATGCACTCTGTACATTTTCCACATCTATGGGTACTATTCACTGTGCTATCCATCAGAGCAGGTGTCCTTGGATAGCAAAGCTGCTGTTTCAGATTTTTCTTATTTCAAAATAGAAAATGTGGTTGTCCACCTACTATGTTGGTAGTGTCCTCATCTACTAACAACATATGCCAATTTTGTCGTATGATGGTTTCAAACCTTTTCACATCTCTTGTATATGGTAAAACCATTGGAATGTGTGTTAATACACTATTCCTAATATCTAACCTGTCACTACCTGCTCTATCAGAATAGTAGGGCTTAGCTTTACCTTTCCTTTCTTTGTGTACATTATGGTACACCTTATCAGTTTCATGTTCACTGTACCCCCTATTAATGAAACCTGTTCTTAGCTTAGTTAACTCATTTCTATACACTTCCTCTTGACAACATAGGAGAGATGTTCGCATTGCCTGACCTCTGATTATGTTAGGAAAAATCTTAGGGTTATACATACTGTTTCTGTGCAGAAAAGATGGTCTGTAACATTGTTTCCTATGTAATTTTGTAGACCGTTGGTCATTTTCTCCCCTGCTCTTTTTTGATAAGTGCCAGGTAAGCTTTTACATCCACCTAAGCTAAAACTAACTCAGGTAGATGAGACGTTGGTTTAGTGTCTCGTCTGAAAGACAGCACACTCAGGACTTCAGACCTCACTTATGCTGCACTGAGAGTATTGAGAAAAAAAAAATTAAACCAAGTACCTGGGGTGGGAATAGAACCCACAGACTTCAGATCTTCTAGCACCAAAGGCAAATAACGTCTGACCTACTAATTTTTTCCCATTTTCTTTTTATCATATTAGCAGAATTAAACCACCACAACATAACCAGAACCTCACAGATGAATCTGTACTGGGAGTTTCAGTCTCATAGCATTAGAATTACAATTTTAATCTTGAAAGGAGAGGAAGCAATTTCAAACACTCCTCACATTCCCTGTCTGACAGCCTATGAAAGTCTTTATGTGGTTTCGATCTAGCACTAAAGCACTTAGCTTTTTCTTAGGACCGAACATGTCCTAAAGCATAACTGGATGTTTGACACAGCTAAACAGCACAATACTGATCTCAATTGCAGTATGCAATATACTATAAGAACATTTTCTCAACTGGCTACTTAGTGTACTAAACTCTCACGAAAGCTGCACAATACAAATCTAAAATGGCAAGAAAGAATAGTTTTGTAAAATCTTACCATAACCATAGATGTCTTTCTCTTCCGTGTTGCAGTATTCATACTGTGGGATCCTCCGCCTCATGTGACCTGAACATCAGCTCCTATACAAAAGCTTTCAGCCTGGTTGCTGCAGTTGCATGGGATGTCACATGTAGGGTCATAAACCAAGGGCCTTAAATGTGACGTCTGCATGCATAGACCTCAGAACTAACTGCCCAGTCAGACAGTAGCCTAGGATATGCCAAAAGATGTCTTTCAGATAGGTGAAATGCACAGACTGACCCAGAATGGACCTAGTGCTGGTAAGGGTTCAATGGAGTCTCTTAGTCCTGCGACTATTTAAGAAGGGGGTCAGGAGGAAGGGAAGGAATACTGCAACATGGAAGAGAAGGATATCTATGATTATGGTAAGATTTTGCACAACTATTCTATGCCTTTCTATTCTCATGTTGCAGTATTCTTACTGTGGGAGAGTACCACAACTCAAGAAGGAGGAAGGGTGCAGGAAGAGATAGGAAAATTCCAGAAATCCTTGCAGGATTGCCGTAGCAAAACCTCTGGAGATATGGTCCAGTTTGTAATGCTTGGTTAAGGTATGCACAGTGAGCCAGGTGGCTGCTTCAAGGATGGTAGCTGTGTCCAAGCCTTTGAGGAAGGCTTTGGAAGAAGCTACTGCTCTAGTGGAATGAGCCCTGCTCCCCTGATTCAGGGCCTTCCATGGTATGAGTAGCAGAAAGAAATGGTATTCCTGATCCAACAGGAAATAGTCTGTTTGGAGACTGCCTTGCCCAGGGCTCTGGGATGGAAGGAAACAAAGAGTTGGTTTGATTTTCTGATGACCTTGGTTTTGTCTAGATAAAATCTTAATTGCTTGTGAATGTCCAGGGAGTGTAGTATTCTCCCACTGTCATTCTGAGGAGAGGAGAAAAAGGTAGGTAAGTGAATGGATTGGTTTAATGAAAGTTTGTTGACCACTTTGGGCATGAAGAAGGGATTGGTGCACAGGGTCACTCAGTCTTTATGGAATATAGTGTAAGGGGGGCATGCCATGAGTGCTTGAAACTCTGACACCCTTCTTGCAGAAGTGAGGGCTACCAGCAAGACTGTTTTCCATGTGGTTGGTTCGAATGGAGGTAGCATAAGTTACTCCAGGATATAGTTCAGGTCCCAGGGTGGTGGAGTAGGCTTTCTGGAAGGTCTTATGTGTAAGACCCCTTTTAAGAACAGTTTTACATTCAACCTGGAGAGTAAAGGAGGTTCCAGGGATAGGCAGGCAGACATAGCAAACAAGTGTACTTTTACAGAAGAGTATGAAAGGTCTGCTTTAATCTCATTGTATTAGGTTTCTTGGCCTCCTGCAGGATAGATAGCACGTCCTCTGTGTAGCTGTGTCTGAAGGGTACTATAAGTTTATCACCTAGAGAGTTAAGTTCAACATCTCTAGGTGTGGATGGATGAGAGTTCCCTTCTGTTGTGTGAGTAGATCCACCGTGTGAGGTAACTTGTGGTGATTGCCCTTGGGAAGTGAGTGTAGAAGGGAGAATCAATGCTGCCTTGGCCAGTAGGGAGTCACCAACAAGATTTTTGGCATGTCTCTCCTGACCTTCAGGAGGACTTTCTGAATGAGAGGGAAGGGTGGAAAGGCATACAGAAACCTTACCTTCCATGAAATGGTGAAGGCGTCCACTCTCCAAGCTAGTGGTGAGTGATGCTTGGTACAGGATTTTGTCAGTTGTCTGTTCATGGAGGAGGCAAACAGATCTACTTGAGGGGTACCCCATTGGTGGACAATGTCTAGAAAAACTTCCCTGTGTAACATCCACTCGTGGTGTAGGGAGAATGATCTGCTTAGGACATCTGCCTGCTGGTTGTCCTGGGAAGGGATGTATGTTGCCTGTAGGGATATGTTTTGCTGTGAGGCTAAATCCCAAATTTGCATTGCTAGCCTGCACAGGAGGTAGGACCTGGTCCCCCCTTGTTTTTTTGATGTACCATATGACAGTAGTGTTGTCTGTGAAGATTAGTAGCAGCCCTGGCTGAAGGAGAGGGAGAAAGGCCTTCAGGGCTAACAGAACAGCTGTCATTTCCCTGATATTGATATGCTTCTTTAGGAGGGATGCCTGCCAAGGTGCTTGCACCTTGAATCACTTCATAGTAGCCCCCCAGCCCACATCTGAAGCATCTGTGTGCATGTGTTGAGCTGGTGTGGGTGTGTGCAGAGGAAGGCCTGGATTCCTTTGCATTTGTTGTATCCACCACCTTAGTTCTGTTTGCAGACAAGGAAGGAAGGGAATTTGGGAGTCTAAAGGATGGCTGTGCTGGGATCATATGTTCTTTAAATACCACTGTAGTTTCCTCATGTGCATCCTGGCTAGGGGAAGCATGGGGATGGTGGCTGCCATAAGACCCAGGAGATGCAAGAACCATCTTGCTGATAACTGGCCTGTGTGGAGAAGGTCCTGAAAATGATTTGTTAGGGAGGTAACTTTTTCTTGGGGTAAACATGCCTTCATTAGGTCTGTCCAAATCCTGCTCCCTAGGAAGACCTTGTCTTGTTCTAGGGATAGGGATGATTTGGGAAGGTTCAGAGTGAAACCTAGTCCCTGAAGCAGGGACATGGAGAACTGGAGATGCTTTTTGAGGATCTCTTCCTGTTCTGCTAGAATGAGGATATCGTTCAGGTATGGATAGATCTGTATGCCCATGGTCCTGCAGAATGCTATGACGGGAGCTAGGCATTTTGTGAAAACTCTTGTTGCAGTGGACAAACCAAAGGGCAATGCAGTAAATAAAAAAAAAAGAGAGGCTAACAATAAACTGTAAGTATTTCCTGTGGTTTGGGTGTATGGTTCTATGGTGCCTTGTGCCCATAGGTTCTGTATAATGTGTGGAGTTGATTTTTGGGTGGGAAAGGAATGCCCTGAGGGTTGGGTTTTTCCTGCCAGGACAGGAAATATCCATTTTCTAGTATTGCCATCACCCAGTTGTCTGAGGTGATTTCATTCCAGAGAAGTAGACAGTGGGAGAGATGGGAAAACAGGGGACATAGGGCAAGGCAGTCATACAATCTTACCATTATTTCTGTCCTGAAAGGATTGTCTTTGGGCTGGCTGAGAAGATGTAGTCCTTAAGGGAGGTTGTCTCCTAGTCCCTTTTCTGTGCCTACTAGAGGGAGGAGGGGTTGTAGAAGGAGTCCTTCTGACACACGCTGTCTTAGCAGGATAGTTTCTGCAGAACTTGGGTATGGGTGAGACCAGCAGGTGTTTAATGTCCTGCAGCTTTTTGCTTTTCTCCTGCAGATTTTTAAAAAGCTCTGCAGATATCTTTCCAAATAGGAGGTTATTGTCAAGTGAGGCATCCAGGATTTTAGACTTAAAGTCCTCTGGTAGAGGTTGGAGTCTGAGCCAGGAGTATCTATGCATAACTGGTGCAGTTTCAGCTGATCTAGCAGAGGCTTCTGCTGCATCATTACTCATCTTATAGAGTGCCTGGCCACCTGGGATTCCATGGATAGCTTAGATGCCACTTCAGGTTTGCTAGGGGAATCAAGGAAGGAGCTAAGAAGCATACTAGACTGAGAAACCAAGTCCAAGGCAAATTTAAGCATATGAGTTTGATAGTTAATAGCTCTGAAGGTCAGGGTAGAGTAAGAGGAGGTATATGTTTTCTTGCCCAGCCTAGCTATAGTTTTACTGTCTTTATCAGAAGGTAACAGAGAAGAGGAAGGGAGTAACCTAAAGTGTCTATCTGGGGCCAAAGCTATGACAGCAGGGTCCACCAAAGGAGGCTTAACCAGGAATTTCTGGTCCTCAGGCACTTTATAGAAGTGGTCTGGTCTCTTTGGAGCTGGTGGTTGTGAGTCAGGGTCCTTAGAGCATGAAGCAAAAGCATCAAGGTCATCAGGGATCACCGGGGGAATGGCTGATGGGGAGGGTGATTCAACCTACAGCAATTCAAAGCATCTCCTTTGAGTTTGTGATATTTGGGGAAGAATCCCATTTGAAGTATTCCTTCATCTTGGTGACCAAATGTAATGTTGTCTGGAGAAGAGTATCCTTCAATAGAATCCTCATCTGGGGAATAATATTCCAGGGGTGAGGCTATTTGTGAAGCATAGGAGACAGACTCCTCAGAGCCAGATGAGAGGGCCTCTTCTTTTTTTCTGCTGGGGGTAGAAAGGATTGAGGCAGCAGAAGTAGGCCTTGGACTGAGCAAAGGAATAGAGGGGACTGATGATAGTGTATAGAGGGGGCTGACGATAGTGTAGGCCTTAGGGCCATGAAGGCCTGCATCAGGGATTGAGTAAAGGACTGCCAGTCCAGTTGACTATCAGGTAGGGTAGATAAATGCTTAGTTTTCTGTTTTCTTTTAGAAGGAGTAGTTTTTGGAGACAGGGTAGGCTTAGGCTCTAGGGTCTTAGCAGCTGAAGGAGCCTCGAGCTTGTGAGATCCTGAAGGGTGTCCAGTAGAACCTGGTTCCCCCTCGACATTGGGAGTAACTGACATCTGAGTTATCTCCGTGGATGTGCCAGCCAGCGCTTCAAGCATGGCTACCTCAAGGGAGGCCGTAGAAGTGGATGGCTCTAGTGGGCATCCCTCAACCCCTAAATCAGTGGTTGGTGGGGTGTCAGACGATGGAGAGGCAGTGGTGGTAGGCTGTGAAACTTTGCCCTTTTTCTTTGCAGGTTCTATTGGTTCAGCCAATTCTGGATCCATCTTAAGGGCTAGTTTTTTAAGCCTTTGATTTTATAAATACAGGTTAAGGGCAGCCAAGTGGATTCTAAGAGTTTTAGGGATGAATGATTGGTACATGGCACAGTAAGTATGGTCGTGTTCCTGGCCTAGACAGAAGACGCAATGGCCATGGGTGTCTTTATGTGGAATTTGATATTTGCATCAACATTTACCTTTCTTAGTTGACATCAGCTAAAATAAAAGGCAGCTAACCAAGCTTTAAGCAACAATATCGGTAAGAAATCCCCAGCGGGGTACTTAGCTTTAGATGTCTTGATAAAGAGGAGCAAGCAATCAATTTGACGTTCGACTGCAGCAGAAAAGTACAGAGGTCTGTGCATGCAGAAGTCACATTTAAGGTCCCTGGTTTATGACCCTACGTGTGACGACCCATGCACCTGCAGCAACCAGGCTGAAAGCTTTTGTATAGAAGCCGACATTCGGATCGCCTGAGGCGGAAGATCCCACAGTATGAATAGTGTAACCTGAGAATAGAAGGACATCAGATGTTACCATTTTAATAAGGAACTTCTTGATAGCACTAAGGGGCATGGAGGAAAAGGGCTGCTGGGTTTTAGGTCATTTTAGATATCAGCCTTTCATGCAGCTGAACTTGATGAAGCACAGGATTAAGGATTGTTACAATAGCAGTCTAGACAAAGAACATCTCCTTGATAAAATGTATATTTTCTTCATTTGCCCAATCACATAAACAATGTCTTCCGACAGACTCAGTTTCAGTTCTGTTATGTTCAGTTATTACCAGAAACATAACTAAGGTGGGGTGAGTGGTGCAATGGCCCAGACACAAAGTGTTGGGTGGGTGTGATCGGCCATCCATCATCCACATCAATCTTTTAAAATATGGTATTGCATTTAAGGCCAAACCTGAGCAGTGTGTGTGTGTGTGTGTGTGTGTGTGTGTGTGTGTGTGTGTGTGTGTGTGTGTGTGTGTGTGTGTGTTTAGAAAGCAGTTTGCTATAGTGCTCCATGCAAGCAGAGTATCAGGGTATAAACTGTAGCAACTGTTTGCTACAGTTTAAATGAATTTTTTTTAAATAATACATGAGCTCCATGCAGGCAAAGTATAAACTGCAGCAAACCTTTTGCTACATTTGTAGCAAGTAGTTTTCTACAATTTAAAAGAAGAAATTATTTTTATTTTATTTTTTTTAATGTGTAGAAGGAGGGTCAGGGCCAGAGCACAGAAACGGAACCTGAATGGAATGTCGAGGGTGTGTGTGTGTGTGTGTGTGTGTGTGTGTGTGTGTGTGTGTGTGTGTGTGTGTGTGTGTGTGTGTGTGTGTGTGTGTGTGTGTGTTGCATCTGGCCATGTTGTTGGCGTGCCAGTAGAAGGAACAGCAGTTTTTTTTTTTTGCTCTTTAATAGAAGAGCTGTGGGAGTGTGGATCTAAGTGTAATAAGACAATGGTGTTGTACCCATCAGCTTTTTACAGAAATGTGTGTGTTTTTCCTGTTGGCTTGAAGAGCCGAGAGGGTGGGGCATTGGTTTGATGTAGCGGCACAGGGCGCTGTTGGAGCCAGCTGCATTTCTGGTGACTTGTGGTTATTACATGCATTCCCTTCTTATTTATCTAACATATTTCGCATGCTGTATAACGCTCTTTAATTAACATCTTTGGTACCATACAAACAGCATAATCCCACTGAATTACGTTTCATGCATAAACTTAGAAAAATATGTAAAGTACACTTGCAGTAGAACCTGCCATATCAGTCCATGTTCAAGCAGAGCAGTATTTCAGTAGTCCTTGTTAATAGAAATTCATCTTTCTTGGGTGGTGTAAGCCAGGGAACCTTGTTGGCTAGGTGTATGTAGGCCCTTGGGCCAATAGCCTCGTACCTACCTACCTATGAACCTATGAACCTATCTGTAGAGGGTTGGACATGTTGCCAGACTTCATGAGGTCAGCTCCCTTTTGTATCCAGAAGTGGTGCTCATCCAACGCTCACAGACATCAGGAAGTTCATTTAATAGAACTGACATCCATACAGATTCCTTCCTCAGGAATAGTTGAGGGTATCCTCTCTGTGAGTTAATGAATAAGTGCATAGGAGTCTTATCAAAAAATGGATCTCTAATACTAGTCTGAGGTGAGAGGAATAATAGAAATACTGACTCACCAAGGCTATTCTTACCTGAGTGGTTTTGAGGTCCTCTAATAGAAGAAGGTATGTATGATACCTCACCCAAGCCCAGGATGGCCAAACATAGTAAGAAGGGATGGTGGAAGGGAACTGCCTGCTGTTGAAATAGGGATCTACCTAAATATAATAATCTATCTGAACACAGTACTATGTCAGAAATGTACCATAATTCCAGCTGTCTAAGTACTGTTCTACTGTTGTAGTACTGACTCTTGGTATTCCCAGCCTGCAGAAGCCCAAACACAGGTTTAACTTCCAGAGCTTTTCACCCTTCCCTTCTCTTGGTCTGGTGGACTCCTTCTCACTCAGACATCAGTACAGTCTACTTTGGCTAGAGAAATACAATACAAAGATGCTGCAGCACAGCCTACCCTGCAGAAAACTGTTCCCATTTGGCATGAACTCAAACCAGAGGAACCCTAAGATGGCTTGTTCAGTCTGCAAGCTAAACCCTGAGAAGGGAAGGAATCTTATCATGGAGGTAAAGAGTGAAGGTGGGAGAAGATTACTTTGGTACCCTCCTCATCCCAACTATGCCCATATAAAAAAGGTGTGATGGAATGAAATTACTACTGCAGGAGTGAATAACATCTACAATTAGGCTGATTTCCTAACACAACTGTACTGTGTTCATAGTAATAGTCAGTGCCACACTACTGACTCTTGCAAAGACTCCCACACTTTATTAACTTAAAGAAGATATAAGGAGAAAAAGGCCCAGCAAAATGCCTATGCAAAGCTCGCAATAGAAGCACTGCACAAGTTACAATATTTGGAAAAAAGTGTGTACAGAGGATCAAGTAACTGCTGCCATGATACATTGTGTGCTAACCCCTCACAAGAACACAGTGCCATCATCTTCCAAGATGACACCACAGAGTCACAGCTTAATTTCAGTCTTCTACCATGAAAACAGAAACCAGAAAACAGAGCCACTGAATTTGTCTTTTTGTTAAATTTCAGTTAGTGTCTAGTAAATGCACTGCCTGGATGCTAACAAAGAAGAAATTTAAAGAACCAGAAAGAAAATCAACCACAAAAAGTGATTAGAAAATACTGTCTGGGAAGAATCCTGCAGCTCTTCAGCAAAAAAACAGTTCAAGTTCTTGCTTTGGTGCAAGACATGACTTCTAGTAATCTAGAGTTTAAAAAATAAGTCAAATGTGCTCAGAATTGATTAAAATAAACAAAACACTGAAGGAATATATCAACTCAAATAACAAAAGGCTGGAAAAATGAAAGATGCTTTAAACAAATATTCAGATGAGCTGTTAAAACTAAAAAAAAACAGAGGCTGAAATTAAGAAAAGGCTGGCTGAGTATGAGGCTCCTCAAAAAGAGATGTTTTAAAAAAATGGTAGAATTACAGAACATAGCACATAGGGAAAACCTGAGATTTTCTGCTGTACCAGAGAAACTAGAAGAAACACATTGTATTAATTTTATGAAGGTATGAATAAGCAACTGGACTGGTATTTCACAGCAGGAGTTGTTAATTGAAAGGCACATCATGTGCATTTTCAAAACCTGGCCATGAGAGAGCAACCAAGACCTCCAATAGTAAAGATGCAATCCTAACAGCAGAAAGAGTTGATTCTGACAAAACTGTGTCAGGATAAAATACTGAAACTTGGAAACAGTAGAGTGCGGAAAATGATTACTCACTGTATACCAGGCAGAACAGGAGTAAATTTATTCCAGCAGTCAGGGAATGTTGAGAGCAGGTGTGAGATTCAAGATGCTGTATCCAGATATCTTTAAAATATTTTAATTTTTTTTCTTGGAGCGTCAAAGTCATTTTTTTGATGCAGAACATGCTAAGGAGGAAATACAAAAGTTTGTCCAACAAAAAGTGAGCTTTCAAACAGAAGGGGACTATGCTTCTTGTTCTTCCGATAATAAAGTTCACTTTGCTAATGAAACCTTTTCTAATGTTTCAAAAGAAAATGCTTGAGAGACAGAGAAAAGCATAGGAGTTGACTAGAAGAACCAGGAGTGCATTGGAAATTATCCAGAGACTGAAGTTGCGAGACAGAGATCAACAGGAAGAAAACCAGCCACTCAGAAATTAATGAATAAATGTGGGTTTACAAAGCAGCAACCACACTGTGAAATATGGCTGAACAAGAAAACCTGGAAATATTGGACTTTTTAATTTGTACGGGACCCCAAAGCATATGCCTTAGTTCATATCATTAATGTTTGGAAGAACAATAAGGAGAGGGGAAGAGGAGGGAAAGAGGTAACTAAGTAAAGCAATTTTTCTTCTTAACAGTATTTAAAAAAAAAATGGAATGTTCTGCATGTTGTATAGTAAAGCATTTTCAGTTATTTTTGTGCATTATAGGGATACTAAAGTAAACAAGTGCTGTTTCTTCTTCTTTCTTTCTTCTTTAATTTTAAGAAATGTAGGCACTGCAATGTAAAAAGAGAAGAAAGCCTGGACAAAAGCATGTTTAAGATAATAGGCTGTAATCTTGAGTTGCTGAGGTGAGGAATGGGTTGTAATAGTATACAGATCAAGATATAAGTGAAATTGATATGCTTTTTCTTAATTTTGCATAGGGAAATGACTGTAAAAAGGCCCTTGGCTTGATTTAACAATATGCTTTAAGTGGAAGCAAATAAATAAGAGAATACCGGATGTAATGAAAAGTTTTCCTTTAGCAAATGAATGTTTGTAGTGCAACACAAGAAGCTTGTAGCTGAAGGCAACTGTGCATCTGTTTCTCAAGTTTTGGGAGAAAAGCTGATAAGAAGGCAATAAAAACAGAAAGTCTTTTTCTCTCAATGGCTAAGAGAGAATATTTTCTGAAAGTATTCAATTTGTTTCTACATCTGAGAGAGGAATAAAGATAAGACAAAAATAGACAGCACTTTGAGTAAGTAGAAGCACAGGCTGTACCATGCATCTTAGCATGGATAAGCTTAATTATAGGCCAATTAAAGCCTGTGTGTGTATTTCACTCTGGGACAATTGTTACTATTAGGAGGGTTAAACTTCATTATTTGAAGGTGTACATAGTTTTGTGTGTTTGTAATAAGTTAATAGGTTATGGGGTGTTCATGCGTGTTTTTTTTTTCTTTGCAAGAGGGTGTTCGTTAAAACAACAAGTCTTTAAGATGCGATATAAGTTCAAATGGATACGACAAGAAAGAACTGTAGAAAAGCTCAAACTGCCAAACATTAGTGTATGCATGCAACAAAACAGCTGAAACTAGGCATTAAAAAAGCTGTTATACATAACAGGTGGGAATAACTTATTATTATATTGGCAACACACTTTCCATATTATCTTTGAATGTGAATGGTTTCACAGGTATATACAAAAAAGTAAAAGTACTGAACTATATAAACAAATGCAGAATGCAAATAGTTATGCTATAGGAGACACATCTGGAAAGAACTGAGCATGTTAATTTGATAAAGAATGGATTTCAGGATGGTTATTCAGCAGAATATGTGGGACAAATGAAAACTGTTACTAAAGGAGCTCCAATAGTTGTAGAACAGGCAAAAAAGATAATGGCCGATTTGTAGTAGTAATGGGATACTGACAAGGGAGGAGGATTATGCTGGCATGTATTTATACTCCACCTAAAACTGCTACAATGGAGCTTCAGAAAATTCTGACAGAAATAATCAGCTTTCAGCAGGGCATATTACTTATGGGTGGGAACTAAAATTTGACTTGCAACAGTGAAGATGTATCTGGGGGCCTAGAAGGGATAATGTAACAAAAGAGGGTAGATTTTTAAGAAATTTATGAAACTATTTGGTATAGAAGATGTGAATTCAGTAATAGGAGCTCAGAGAGAATTTACATATTATTCCCCAAAGTACAAAAACTGGGCTAGACAAGGCAGAAACTATATTTCACAGGAACATGTGCATTTAATTGAAAGTTTTGATACACATCCAATAACTGTTTCAGATCAAGTACCAATAACAACTAAAATAAACATGCATGGTAATGAAATAAGAATGAGACACTGGTGTTTTCCCACCTATCTGTTAAACAGAGAGGAATTTAAGGAATGAATAGTGGGAACTGTTCATGAGTTATAAAGGAAAATGGACATTTCTTCAGAAAATTCAGCTATGGATTGGGATACAGTGAAGGTGGGGTTTAAAAGTAGGGTAAAAATAAAAGAAAAACAGATATGGGAAAAAAGTAATAAGAATTATTATTATTACTGTGAATCTCACAGAACAAGAAGAGGTGCAACTGCAGAGTGCTGAAGAGAAATAAGGGACTATCATGATAACATGCCTGAGTTTAGAAAGGTTGCAGTTTTTTAATAAGACCAGAACAAGCTTTGAGCACAACAACTAAGGCAACTTAAAGTAGAAAGGGTTGTTGCCATGCCAAGCTTGGGGAGCCTGTAACAAGGGAGGTAACAAGATACCCTGTAGAGATATTAAAAATATTTCAAAAATATTTTGAAAATCTGTATAAAGCAGAGAAATGTGGAAATCAAGGAAAAGTGCAAATAAAAATATTTATTGAAGAATTAAATATGCCAAAGTTAGAGATAGATGAGGCTCAATTATTAACAGGTCGGATAGGAGGAGATGATATAAAAATGGTGATGTGCAACCAATCTACAGAAAAGTCTACAGGAATAGATGGTATTCCAGTAGAAGATTGGAAGCTAGGAAGAAAGAAAGTGATAAAGATCTGGAATCTGGATCAATACTGGGTCTTACCAGTATTGTAAAAGGAAAGCTGTGGTGGCTATAGTACCTAAAGATGGTAAAGATCTATCAGATCCTGCTTCATATATTCCCATTTTGATTCTAAACCATGATTATAAAGTATGTATGTCTGTAATGGCTAAAAGAATGACAGAGGTGTTGCCAAAATTGATAGATATAAATCACTGTGGTTTTGTGGAGGGGAGGCAAACATTTCATGACATTAATAGAACAATGATGATCCAGGGGGTAGCAGAATATAAAAAAAAACACCCTGTTGTTGGTGAGTCTTGATGTAGAGAAAACATTTGACAGAGTAAGGTGGGATTTTATGAGTAGGGTAACAGATGCACTTGCATTCCCTGTCACAATAATAAGGTTAATTAGGAGGATATATGAGAGACTGAATGTGAATATTAAAGTGTGGGGCCCCCCCTCTGATAAGTTCTGTTTGAACAGAGGAACCAGGCAGGAGTGTTCTCTTTGCCCTTTGTTATTTGTGTTATATTTAGAACCATTAGCAAAGAAAATAAGTGGCTGACATGCAAGGATATAATTAGCATGGCAATGAAGAAAACATGGTTTTATTTGCAGACCATATTATTTTGTATCTGATAAAACCAGAAAAGGGCATTTCAGTTCTGTGGAGACAGTTTCATCTCTTTTCAGGATACAAAATGAATGAAGACAAAACAAAGGCAATAGCTATAAACTATGTATCGACACAAAAAGTGGTTCAGCAGTACTCATATTTATGGGGACATAATAAAATAAAGTACTTAGGAGTATGTGTTAAAAAGGATTCTGTTATGGTGCTAAGGATATATAAGAAGAGACTAAACACTTGGAAACTAGAAGCTCTGCTATATGGATATGGATAGTAAGATACAAGCAGTGAAAATGATTTTACTGCCTTTGGTTTTATACAAAGGTCAGGCACGTTTTTGTCAACCAGAGGAAAAATTGTGGATAGCAATTAATAAAGAGTTTAATGATTTTATCTGGGAGAGGAAGAGGCAAGAGTCAAATGGGATAAGTTGATCCTTGTAACAGAACAAGGTGGTTTGGTATTACCTGATTTGAAGGCATATTTCAATGATGCACAGGTAGGACTTTTATACATAGCGCAAGCAGAAAGCTATAATTCAAAGTGGAAAGGGATGATGATGAGTCGGGGGGGGGGGCTCAAGAAATAAGGAGAGACTGGGTTTTGGATGCAGATCCTTAAGGGAAAAAACACCTTCTCTACCCCTTGTCCCAAGTGTTCTCTCCATCCAGCTGCTTCACTCTACAATAAGTGAAACAAGCACATATTAAGTCTGACTACTGCTGCTATAAGTATATGGTAAGTCTAACTACTGCTGCTACAAACACATAGTAAGTCTGACTACTGCTGCTACAAGCACATAGTAAGTCTGACTACTGCTGCTACAAGCACATAGTAAGTCTGACTACTGCTGCTACAAGCACATAGTAAGACTGACTACTGCTGCTACAAGCACATAGTAAGTCTGACTACTGCTGCTACAAGCACATAGTAAGTCTGACTACTGCTGCTACAAGCACATAGTAAGTCTGACTACTGCTGCTACAAGCACATAGTAAGTCTGACTACTGCTGCTACAAGTACATAGTAAGTCTGACTACTGCTGCTATAAGTATATAGTAAGTCTAACTACTGCTGCTACAAGCACATAGTAAGTCTGACTACTGCTGCTACAAGCACATAGTAAGTCTGACTACTGCTGCTACAAGTACATAGTAAGTCTGACTACTGCTGCTACAAGCACATAGTAAGTCTGACTACTGCTGCTACAAGCACATAGTAAGTCTGACTACCGCTGCTACAAGCACATAGTAAGTCTGACTACTGCTGCTACAAGTACATAGTAAGTTTGACTACTGCTGCTACAAGCACATAGTAAGTCTAACTACTGCTGCTACAAGCACATATTAAGTCTGAGTACTGCTGCTATAAGTATATAGTAAGTCTAACTACTGCTGCTACAAGCACATAGTAAGTCTGACTACTGCTGCTACAAGCACATAGTAAGTCTGACTACTGCTGCTACAAGCACATAGTAAGTCTGACTACTGCTGCTACAAGTACATAGTAAGTCTGACTACTGCTGCTACAAGCACATAGTAAGTCTAACTACTGCTGCTACAAGCACATAGTAAGTCTGACTACTGCTGCTGCAAAAGTTATTGTATCCCACTACCTAAAGAGCGCTCACAGCTGAATTTCATTTCCAGGATTCATACTAATAACTTAATTTGTTAAGTCATGCATTAGTGTGTTCTGTTTTGTAGTGTTGAATCTGCTGGAAGGATATCCCCACCCCCACTTACTGACTTACACTCACATGCCTTTTACTGCTGAAGGTGAATCTAAATTAACACTTTAGCATATTTTACTCTTATCAGTGTAATATATCCCTGGAAAGACAATGAAAAGCCCATAACCATAAAATTAAATGATGTGACGCGAGTCAATTATTTAGAGTTTAGAGACATTGTCGTTGTATCCATGAACTTTCTACCACACTGCTTGTTTTTCGTGGTAAACCATGGGGGGGGTTGTTCCTGCTCTGCTCACTCTGCTCCCCTGCTCTACAACCATATCCCATCCACCCCCAGCACCTCTACTAATATCCCAA
This sequence comes from Protopterus annectens, assembly GCF_019279795.1. NCBI lineage: Eukaryota > Metazoa > Chordata > Ceratodontiformes > Protopteridae > Protopterus > Protopterus annectens. The sequence continues at coordinate 979,631,004 of NC_056734.1, read as the reverse complement.
GCAAGCCACTTCCTCTCATTCCTATTGTCCAGTTCTCCCTTGCCTACACCCACATTTCATTCACACCTTACCTAATTTTATTCAAGCACACTTATTTGCTTTCCATTATATCATCACTTTGAATTCTCATTCCCTCCTACTATAATTCTTTGCATCTAACTCTACTTCACTATCACAATACAATCACCACCTCAAACTATCTTACATTAATTCCAGGCTTACCACCTTCTCTTCTACTATACACACATCAAACTAACATTGCACCATACATTTACTGCTGACCAATCACATCTCTCCCATCCTTCCTTATCACAAACCACAAGGCAAAACACCTAACCAAATTGTCAAAGCCCATCTTGAAGTCAGAATATTTCCAACCATACTTGAAGCTGCTCACATACCACTAGATAGCATACATCTCAGTTTACACCTGATATTACATTGTAACCCATAAATACCACTTTTACTATTTTAAACCCACCATCACAGATGACATGTGCCTCCTAACCTGCCTAACTTCTTTACTCTTAACTCTCAACCAAACTGCAGCTACATCCTCACATATCCACACATACCAATACACATCAACAACCTCCTCCAACCATCTCCCCAGTAAACAACTTAGCTTCTCACATATCTCATTCCAGCTTTTCCCCTAGACCCTCCCATATTCTTCAAGCCACAATTTGACCTCCTCACCTTCTACATAACCACACTTGACACCAGTGCCATCACCTATGAATAAAAAACACTTCTCATGGTACTCATTCCTCATTACCTAGTTTCTCAAATGTGGAGACATACATCCTAACCCAGGCCCACCCTCTAATCCTAACCACACGAGTAACCTCAAAGATTTAAACATACTTACACTGAACCTTAGAAGTATATGTAACAATATAGTCCCACTGCATGCCTGGATTAATCAAAATAAACCTGACATACTGGCCCTTACCGAAACATGGCTACACCCCAATGTAAAAGACTGAAATAATACCTCCAAACTTTGCAATAACCAGAAGAGATAGATCTAAAAAAAGGGGAGGGATAACCCTTCTATATCCCACTATACTCAACATTACACCCAACAACAGTAATATACCCATCTTTTCTAATGCTGAGGTATTAATCTCCTTCTTGAACCTCAACACATCAAAAAGAATTTGCATAATAGTACTATATAAACCACCAGGTCACAATATACCAGTGTTGGAGAATATTTTATCCTGGACATCCCAAACAGTAACCCTTGAAACAATAATCTTAGGAGACATAAATATAGATTGGCAAACCATAGCTCCCAACTACCCCACAAATAGTATAAATCTGAATTTTTTTTTGTCAGCTTATCAATACTCCAACAAGATACAACAAAGATCTTAGCAGACAATCCACCCTAGACTGGATCCTAGTATCCCACCCTGCCAATTACCCATCTTCCAGTACACTGTCTAGTTCCCTGAGCAATCATCTGCCAGCTTATTCCATTAGAACAAACTACCAATAACTAAGAGTATACCCTGTAAAATCACTTAGGAATTCAACTAAGTTTTGTCAGCATAATTTCAACAATCTCATATATGAAATAGACTGGACACCCCTTAAACAACCACCCCTTAATGATGCAGCACTATACTTTAATAACACCTTCCTTTACATACTTAATGCACCAGCTCCCATTCATATGAAATAGACTGGACACCCCTTAAACAACCACCCCTTAATGATGCAGCACTATACTTTAATAACACCTTCCTTTACATACTTAATGCACCAGCTCCCATTCATATGAAATAGACTGGACACCCCTTAAACAACCACCCCTTAATGATGCAGCACTATACTTTAATATCACCTTCCTTCACATACTTAATACGCCAGCTCCCATTCGTATGAAAAGAATCAAAAAGGACTCAGCACCATCCTCTCTAAGGAATGTAAACACCTGATGAAGCACCATGGCTCTCTAAGGAATGTACACCTGATGAAGCAAAGGAAAGTAGCCTGGTCAACCTGGAAACAGAACAAAACTGACAAAATCATGTCAATTTCAAAACACTACATAAAGAGACAAAACTAATCAACAGAGATAAGAAGTCATACTATTCCCAGCTTCAACTCCAGCATAAAATCAACCCCCAAAAATGTTGGCACTCCATATCTTCTCTACATAACCCTGGAACAAACAAAGAGCACACCCCATCACCTGATAGCCCTCCATCACAAATAGCCGAAAACTTTAACAAGCACTTCATAAAATCAATATCAGACCTACTAACTAATCCCTCTAATGCTGGACCCCTCCACCCTTCAACCTATTCCGATACCAACCCTATGCCATCAACTACTTCTAACCCTCTCATTAATAACCCCCCCCACTCAATAAAATGTCATACAAACCCCTTTCTCATTTCGGCCCATGTCCACTGACACAATTAAGAAATTGTTACAAAAACTAAATCCCTCCTCCACCTCAGCTGATAATCTTCCACCACACTAGCTCAAACTGACTGCCAGCTCAATTGCCTACCCAAATAGTATCCTTATAAATAGGTCTTTATCTGAATCAGAAGTACCTACCATATGAAACGATCTCACATCACCCCCATCCACAAAGGAGGCAACTCTTTTAAACCATCCAATTTCCGTCACCAATATCCAAAATTCTCGAGAAAGGTATTCCTCAGTAGGTAATGAAATATTTATTGCAAAACAATCTTTTAACCAAAACCCAACATGGCTTCCAGCCCAGCCACAGCACAGCTACAGTCCTATTATCTTTTACAGATACTGTAAACAAGGCCAGAGATGCAGGATGCTATACAACCTCAGTGTTCCTTGATCTCTTCAAGACTTTTGACACAGTGTCTCACCCCTTAATAAGGAATTTAAGTCTAACTTAAGCCTCCCACATAATATAGTAAAATAGTTTCAGAGCTACCTCAGAGATCGTAAACAAGCAATAAAATGGTCCATTGAACTCTCACCCTTTCTCCACAACCCTACTGGAGTCCCTCAAGGCTCCATCCTCAGAACCCTACTCTTCAACATTTTCACAAACAACCTTCACACTGCCTCTCACTCTGGAACCCTCATTCAGTATGCTGATGATTCCACCATAATCTGTACTGCTCAATCACTACCAGAACTACTTTCAAAAAATCAACAGTCCTTTACTGTAGTCGAATCCTGGCTAAGTATGCCCAACTCTTTCTTAATCCAAAGAAGACTAAACTAGGATCATAGGATCATAGAAGGTTACTAGGCTAATGGCCTTGGGCCGCTTACAAGCCTAGCCAAGAGTTTATCCCCAAAAAAGAAACCTCAGTCAGCACCTGTCAGCCCTGTCAATGAGGGACAAAGGTGGAACCCCTGGGACAAATTTATGGTTCCCCATCCTCTCATCAAGGTTGCATTTGAAGAGGGTCAGTGAGGTACTCTGTTTGACATGTATGGGAAGTCTATTCCAGAGATGGGGCAGCCTCTGGGAGACAAACCTATCTCTCCAGTAGGTTTTGTTGATGTTGCATATTAGATTTAGGCCTATCGAGCAATTAATGTGCGAGGAGTTGGACTTACGGATATGGAGCATCTCTAGTAGTCAGATATTGCCTTGTATGTAGGCGAGACACAGATCACCTCTGAGCAATCTGTATGATACAGAGTAGTTTGCACTGAACCTATCAGCCAGTAGGTTGGCTAAGTCAGCAGGATCAGTATAAGTGGTACCATTAAGTACTAGTTCGGAACAAACTTGGGCTTTTCCTAACGTAACTGAAGGAGGACGTGTGGTTTCTCTTTGTTTTGGAGGCTAGTTTCAACTCATAATTGGGCTTTGGAGGTTTTCACTGGTGATCTAATTTGCTTATTGAGGCAGAGGAGGGAGTTTTTCTGATTTGGAATTTGTTCCTTTTTACCCTTGGACAACAGTTTCTTCCTTTTGTTGTAAAGCCTGTTGATAGAGGATGTCCACCAGACAGGTTTGTATTAACTTGAGGAGCAGATTTTAATTCTGTTGGGTATGGCTGAGTCCATGCAGTTGTACAGGTGCTTGTATACTGCACTGGTGTACTGTTCAGCATAGTTGTCTGCATCATCTGAGGAGGGCGGTGGTGTGAAGCTGCTGATACCCTCCCTTAGGAGGTTGTAGTCAGCCTTTGAGAAGTTTTTTAGCCTGGTTATGGCTGGGGAGGGGTTGGGTGGGATGGAAACTTCGAATGAGACAGACCGATAATCTGATCTCACCAAGGAAGAACATATTATGGGAGTAGTGCAAGTGGTCACCTGTGTTGGTGAGAACCAAGTCCATTATGTTATATCCCCTTGTGGGGGAGAAGACCAGCTGATCTAGTGCATTAGAATTGATGAAGTCAAGGAATCGTTGGGTGAGTGCATTAGTGCAAGAATAGTTCACCCAGTCTATGGTGGGGTAGTTGAAGTCAACAAGGATCAGGGTGTTAGGGGGTACCTTGATGGAGTCAAGAAGGTCCAGGTAGGAGGTGTGGGTGTCCTAAGACATGAAGGGGGGTCTATAGCTGGTTATAACTTGGATGGGTGTCTTGTCAACTGTCAGTTGCACCTGGAGTAATTTCATTGTGTCGTGTTGGTAAACCAGTCTGGAGGTGTGCCTGTCCTTAATGAAGATAGAGACTCCACCATCCTTAGTCTTTCCATCCTCATTTTGGGGTCAGAAAGTGTGGAATGAGGTATAGCCTGGTAAGGCGGGGGTGCTCTCTGCAGCCCTGAACCAAGTTTCCGTGACTGCACAGACATTGGCATCTTCCAGTGTGAGGAGAGCCACCAGGACTGTTTCACTCCAAAAACACCTCCCCTGTCACTGATCATTTCAACATCCTTGCATTTGACAACACTGTCATAGAAACAGTGCAGGAAACCAAACTTCTAGGAGTTATCACTGACAATAAACTTTCATTTGACCCCCATATACAGCAAAATATAAAGAAAACTCATCAAAAACTTGGACTCTTGTATAGAAAGAAACATTTCATTACTATAGCAACCAAAACTACCCTTGCAAAAAATGTTTACTTTCCTCCCTTCTTTACTGTGCTCCTGTCCTAACTAACTTACAAACTTCTACCTTAAGCAAGATAGAACAGTGCAATAACAACGTTGCAAAGTTTGCCACAAGCTCTAAATATCACACACACCACTATAAACCACTACTAGAACTAAACTGGCTTGAACTCCCGAAACAACTTGACTTTATCAGCTATCTACCTTGCATAACCTTATTTTGAAGCCTTCTGCCTGCCCAGCACTAGCCAATCTAGTAACACCTTACACACCAAATCGATCTCTGTGATCAGGAGACAAAAATCTGTTAGCTATCTCAAAATCCACAAGAAACCAGGTATTTTCTGTATTCATACACTGTCTCTATACTATGGAATTCACTATCTCTAGCTACCAGGTCTATGCCTGGCCTAACCCATTTCAAAGCCTCTTTAAAAAATCATCTCAAAAATACATGGCTCTGCTCCTGCATAAAACCTACCTAATTCTCAGCTCTTACTCTTCTTCCACACTAGCCTCATCCTTCTCTTCTGTTACATTTCACACCCTTACAGACATCAAGATCCTAAGGCTCTCTTAACTCCCTCTCAGTTTCTGTATCCATAAACTACTGCTCAAGCTGTAATGCCTCTATTCTTAACTCTGTCACTATCTTTCTGCATTACTAACTTTCTGGCTGTTATTTTCCTAACTGAAACCAACATTCTATTTTTTCATGTACTATAACAGTCAATGTCATAAATTGCCCTACCTACATACTATTTTTGTACACTATCTACTCATAGGCTATGTATATATATATATATATATATATATATATGGTGAGAGCGGCTATAATTGTCTGTAATGTTTTTACTCTATAGAATTGTCTAGGTGTGTAGTACATTTTGTAACATCTTGTAACATAGTTTGTTCTTTCAACTTATTTTGTATAGTAGTTCTAATGTAATTTGTACTGTATTGGATTATACTGTATATGTATTGTACTGTATGTGGAGCTTTTCTCCCCGGGCCTCTGTTGAAAAAGGGTTCTGTAGACCCAGTCAGACCACCCCGGTAAACAAATGTCAAATACATAAATAAATAAATAAACAAATAACCATTTAGATTATTATATTCATAAAGCAGCACAAAATAGTTTAAGAACTAAGCTAACACAGGAATGGAAAAAGGAGATTCTGCCAATATGGATGACTGTCATTAAGGATAGAGAACAGACAAGAGGGGGCTGGAATTTATTGGAGAACACTGGTAAAGGAATCAAGGTATTGTGAGCAAAGAGAGAGAGAAAGATAACAGAATGGGAAGAGGCCAAGAATACTTTTGGACTGCAGGCTAGAGACTGCCTTCTTTATCAAGGATTGATATCAGAGTATAGGCAAAATAAAGAAAGGGGATCCTAAGTAAAAGACCAGCACTGGTAGAGTTTTAGTTGAATCTATAACAGAAACTGACATTAAAAAAGAGATAATTAGTAGGGCATATAAACTTTTGCATGATAACTGTAGAAATCAATCAGAAGAGGTTAGAAAGGATTGGGAAGAGAGATTGGATAATCAATTCACAAAGAAACAATATGAGGATATATGTGTGGCTCCCAAATATGCAACAAAGTCCAGAAGATTTAGTGTTTGCATAGGTAGTTTTATACCCCAATCAGACACCAAAGAATTCTTTCCTTAGGTAGATTGCAAATGTTGGAGCTTTGATGGGGAAGAAAGAGGTAATTGGGAACATATTTTTTGGATTGTAATGAGTTGGCAGACCTTAAAAAATCCCCTGCAAACTATTCTGTCAGAAATACAGAGCGAGTAAACTGGTGTAACTAAAGAAATGTTTTTTTTTGTTTGTTTTTGTTTTTGAGCTGTGATACAGGATCTGAATTGCTTAGACATACTAATGCCTTGCTAAATTTAATTCTACTGGCTACAAAAAAGAAATTACTGGAAATTGGAAATCAAAGTCTAAACCAACTGTAAAGTGGTGAATATATAAACAGAGATAAAAGAAATGGAAATGGTAGGAGTAAATTACACAGGGAAAATGGAAATTGTTGGAACTATACATGCAGAATAATGTTTTGGAGGAGAAATGAAGTTTAAGGGAAGACAGGACTTGAATGAGCTATGTCATGTTTAACTGACAATGACTGTATAGAAGATTATAAGTGATGTATAATGTCTAGAAATGAAAATATGTCAATATGGTTTATTTTCATTTATATAAATGCATGATTGACTGTGTCATAAGTGATGATTCAATAAATATATATTTTGCTTAAAAAAAGGACACAGTTTATAGAGGTCATAAAGGGACAGGGATATGAGATGACGAAGGAAAATGGGAGCTGCACAGGTAAGGAACATATGGATGACCATATGCAGTTTGTCTCTTGCAGAATGGGATCTAACATGGTCTGCAATTGTCTTACCAAGAAAGAAATAACAGAGGTAGTTGTAATATCCTATACATTTTCAAAGGAACGCTCGAGTGTAGCAATGTAGTATAGCTAAATTAGCTATAAGTAAGCACTAATAAGCAACTTAAAACAAGTTTATTTGAGCGCGCTTTCGTCTAAAATAACAAGACTTCATCAGAAAAATTTAAATAACAAAACCAGTAGTGCTTTTATACCTTTCAACAATTGAATAATTACCAATCAATGAAAATACCTCCCTCTCATTATTTAAAGAAACATTCTACTATTCACATTTCATCCATTGAAATACCCTTTTAAAAATATCTATACTTTGCTATTTAAAATACTACCTAATATATTTATTGTTATTTAAAGGTAATAGAAATTTTACCAAACCATTAATTAAAAAAACTTTTTACAAAAAAAACATTATGTGAAAAACATTATCACACTCGAGCGTTCCTTTGGAACTGTATTCTTCTGTTTGAGTCGGTTGGTAGCAATTCCTGTGTTTTTTTCTTTTTTTTTCTTTTTACGAGTGGTCCTATACATTTTGATATGGTCTATTTGCTAACTGGCTCACCCCCCCCCCATTCGCAGCAAGAGATGAGTTGAGTAAGTAATCAAATTTCTTGATTTGCTCTGCTCTTTGCAAGTAAAATCTCATTTGCTCTTGCCCATCTAATGAGTGGATGAGTCTTCCTCATTTATTTTGATGTAATGGTAAACATAAAGGGAAATGAAGAGCCTGTGTCAAGGATAACTGTCACCACTTTAAGTATAGATGATTGGTTAATCCATTGGATGACTCTTACATTTGTGAAATATTAGAAAGGGTTTCCTATATGAGGGCATGCTGCTCAAAACTTTTCTAGCAGAGGTTAGTGGCACAATTCATTCATTCATTCATTCATTCATTCATTCATTCATTCATTCATTCATTTCTTTATTTATTTGTCTTTTTGACAGGGAAAGTCTGACTGGGCAAAGTCCATTTTCAGCAGAGTTCTGGAGAGAAAAGCTCCAGCAGATACATTCAAGATATTCATTACAAAATATTTTTTTTCCAAAGATACATTGCATAGATAGTTATTAAGACATCTAGATACAAACAGGTAATTTTTTCTGTACTGATGCTAAATAAAGACAAAACAGCTATTTCTTCTATAGTGACATGCATGATATTAAATTCCAAGTATAAATCATCTAGTATGCAAACACTTCATGTTCAATATATGTGCCAAGCTGACATTAGATATGACTTATAAGACATAGATAGGCTGGATTACAGAATAGGTGTTAGGAATAAATAAAATTAAGCTATGGAGTGTGAAACATAAGTCAGTAGGTAGATAGTAGTTAAAGCTAAAAGACGGACAGAGGCTTTGTACGAGTCAAGGATAATAGCAGAAAGAATACCAGGGTTCTTACCAGCATAGAACCTGGTTCTAAGATAGTGGTGGAGAGTAGTTGAATGAGATCGATAAAGATGGAGGGTCAGAAAGAAATTGAAATGTAAAGTTGGGATGAAGGTAAAAAACTCCAGCTATACTCTGTCGCATATCGTCTACTCAGAGGCGATCTCTGCTTAACATACAAGGCCATGTCAAACCCAGAGCTGTTGGACATGCTACACTTAAAGAAATCCCAATCCCTCAGAGCCACACGCTCCAGGGATCTAAACCTTGTCATCACAATAAACAAAACATGCTGGAGGGATAGGTTCCTGACCCAGAGACTCCCCAGACTCTGGAATAGATTGCCCATACATATCAAGCAGAGTACCTCTTTGGCCCTCTTCAAAAGGAACCTTGATGATTGGATGGGAGAAAGGAAATTCACCCCGGGGATCACGTCAGTCACCCTGCTAGACAGGGGTCCAGGGAATAAATAGTGTGGGAAGAAATAGCCAGGGAATTGTTATGGCTAGGCTTGTATAGGCCCTAGGGCTGATATCCTAGTACCAACCTATGAACCTATGAACCTATGGAAACTGAGCGAGAGTGGTAGAAAGGTTTGTTGGGTAGAAACGGATAGAGGTTATAAAGGGCAAGGGATATGAGATGACAAAGGAAAATGGAATTACACAAGCAACATATGGACAACCACCTGTGGTTTAAGTGTTAAGACTTGAAGGTGGAAAACTTCATGGTCTGCTTTATGTATGTTGGGTTGGTGTTCCATAGTTTAGATATGCAGTTTTCCAAGACTGATGTTTGAGGGAGACAGAAGCAGCTGGTTCTGAAGGAAAGCAAGATGATCTTTTCCAAGACATAAGGAAGCACCCAGATCTGTTCAGAACTGATGGTCAAGGACACCACATACACAAATGCTGTAGATATAGCCAATCTACTGGCTGACAGATTCAGCAAAAACTTCTCCCCTCTGCCCCCCCATCAGTAAATCAGGACATCCCCAGTACCTGCCCCCTACCCCTTATCTCTAGGGAACAGGTCATCACTGCCCTCTCAAAAACAAAATATACAGCCTCCATGGGACCCAATAACATCCCAGGCTGCATCCTACATGAACTCAAGCATGAACTTGCAGCACCATTAGGCACCCTATTCAACCAAAGCCTGAGTACCGGCTTTGTCCCAGCTGATTGGAGGACAGCCACTGTCATCCCTTTACATAAAGGTGGAGCGTCCACTGATCCAGGAAATGATATACCCATCGGCCTAACTAGCCTGATCTGCAAGGCCATGGAACTGATTATCATGGACCTCATTAACAGGGACTATGGCAGCCTCCAAACACTCAATCCCACACAGTTTGGCTTTGTCATGGGGAGGTCATGTCTGTTAAATCTGGTTGACTTCTTTGAGACAGTCACCAAAGCCACGGACAAGGGGAAGACGGTGCACACCGCCTACCTTGACCTGGCCAAAGCCTTCGACACCATTCCCCACTCAGGCATAGTAGATAAACTCTCTCAACTAGGCATCAATCCATATGTTACCAGATGCGTAGCAAACTGGCTCACTGATAGAACCCACCTAATTAACATAGGGGAAGCCACCTCAAGCAGTAGACCTATAACAAGCAGCAGACCCAGGGATCTGTCTTGAGGCCTCTGTTATTTGGGATATACTTCTCTGAGGTGCAGGCCAAAACCAGTGGGCTATGGCTGACCAAGTTTGCAGATGGCTGCAAGCTGAGTGCAGTCATCAATTCCCCAAGTGATGTGGACATCCTTCAAGAGGGTCTCACCCAAACAAATGACTGGTGCCAGAAACATGGCCTCAAGCTGAATGCCAAAAAATTCATCATCATCCCCTTTGGGGAGAGTGATGTCCCCACATATTATCACATTAATAACAATGTCCTAAATACACAATCAGTAGTGAGGGATTTGGGCACCCAGGTTGATAGCAACCTGACTTTTGACCACCGTGTTGCTTCCATTGTACGGAAAGCTTTCTACATGGTCCACCTCATAAGTAAGGGTATCTCATCCAGGGGCAAAGAGGTCATAACATCCATGTATTCTTCCCTTATAAGGCCAATTACTGAGTACAATGCCCCCTTTGGCAAGTACCTCGCAAAGCACATGCAGCAGCTGGAGAGACCACAGAGGTTCCTCATCAGGAGAATCCAGGGCCTCAAACACCTACCCTACACAGATAGGCTAAAAGCCCTGTCCCTCTACTCAGTTTCATACAGACTCCTCAAAGGTGACCTCTGTCTGGCATACAAAGCAATCTCAGACCGCACCTTGATGGGACTGCTGCATATCCACAAGTCAAGCTCCACTCGGGCAACCTGCACTCATGACCTCAACTTGGTTTGTGATATCAATAGGACTTGTTGGCGGGACAGATTTGTGTCCCGGAGACTCCCCCATCTGTGGAACAGACTCCCTCTTCACATCAAGCAGAGTACTTCGTTATCCCTTTTTAAGCACAACCTGGATAACGGGATGGGAAACAGAAACTACACCCCTGGGATTCCACCTGTGTCCCTGCCTGACAGGGGCTTTGGGTGCTGACTTAGCTAGACATGGGCCAAACTCTTGGCTAGGCTTATAAGGGCCTCAGAGTCAATAGCCTAGTAGCCTCCTGTGATTCTATGAGCCTATGTCCCCATGGTGGAGTGACTTCCTCTTTTTGCTGGTGTCATATGCAACACTCCTTTAACTAACTCCTTACCTGGCAAGAGGTATTAAAGAGGTGAGTCAAGGGGCAGATACTCTGAAATGGCCAAAAGATGTAAATTTAGTGAGGCACATGACTGGCCTGTTTTGTACAGGTCTGACAAGTGGATGAAAATCAGTGACACCTGCACAAAATATGACTCCTGGTCCCTGGTATGGCACCAGAGGGAGAACCTTTTCCACTTAGCTAGGTAGGATTTCCTTGTGTTAGGTTTTCTGGTCTCCCTCAATTGACACAGTATATCCTCAGAAAACATGTGCATGAAAGGGATGAGTATTAAATCAGTTATTACAAGTTAAGAGGTTTACACACTGTGGGAAACGTGACTGGTTCTACTTTTACTAGGTTCAGCAGACAGGAAAACAAATGTTGTCTTAGCCAGAATGGAGCTACTAATATTATTTTTGGCCCACCATGCTTTATCATCTGTAACACCCTGGTGATCAAGAGTATTGGAGGGAAGGCATATAAAATAGGCCTGCCCAGTTTATGAAGGTATCTGTTGGCATCCTGGTGCATTATCTGCTCAGTTGTTTGCTTCTACAGAAGTAAAAAAATGTCCTCTTCTGGCATACCTCACCTGTGAACTGTGTGAAGAAAATAGTCTCTGTTCAGCATCCACTCATGGGGATCCACTTCTGTTCTGCTTAGTCAATGCATTCTCTTACAATGGGATGTAAGATGTCCTGATGGTCAAATCTGACTAATGGATCAGCTGCCATACTTGTACTGCTAGCATGCACAGTAAGTAAGAATGAATATCTCCATTTCTGTTGATGCACCACATCATTGTGTTGTTATCTGGATGTACAAGGTTCCCTGTTGCCAAATGAGCTTGAATGCCTAAGATCATGGCCATTTCCTTTATACATGTTTCCTGTTGCAATCCTTGTCCCAAGTCCCCTGTGTCCTTAAGTCTCCTACATTGACTCCACAAGCTGAACCTGAACAGAAAGGTGAGGAATTGAGATTTCAGGGTTAACTTTAAGGTATCTGTAGCTTGAGGTAAACTTGGTTTATTCACCAAGTGCTCTTTTTTGATACAGGGAAATAGGGGAATGGGGCATTGCGGGGCCTAGGCATGTTAGTTCCACCTGTTTCTTAGACACCATTGTGCTTTCCCCTGTGTGTATTCTTGTTGGGAGGACCATCAGAATGCAACAGGTCATACAGCCCAAGACTCAAAGGAACTCTCTTGCCAAGATCTGGTTCTGCTCTGAGACTGTCTTGAAGTATTGGGACAGAAAAAAGAACCTTGCCCGAGGAGATGAAGGCTCTTTGCTCCATGTCCAACAGTGGTCTTAAAAACAGCATTTGTCTTGAAGGTGAAAAGTGTGACAAATGGATTTAGAGAGAGAGAGAGAGACTCAAAGACTGCAAACAAGTCAGAGTAAAGTCTAGATCATGTACCCAGATGAGGCAATCTTCTAGGTACAGGTAAAGGATGAGGCAATCTTCTAGGTACAGGTAAATGAGAGTCTTTGTCCTGTAAAATGCAATTACTGGAGCCATATACTTTGTAATGATCATAGATATAGTAGACAAGCCTAACAGAAATGAGGTGAACTGGTAGTGGGAACTTATTGTTTTGAATCTGAGGAACCTTTGGTCTGTCCTGGCCATGGGGATGTTTAGATTCAGGATGACTATATATGCTTGTGAAAGGAGTAAGAAGTCTCTCCAAGATTTGCATTTTGAAATTTGGAACCTTTACAAACACAATTAAACATTAAAGTTACAACATGGGCCTCCAAGTCCAGGAACCAGAAAAATTGTGGCATAAAATCTTAAACTCTTTTCTTTTTCTGGTACCCTCCCCATGGCTTGTTGGAATAACATATTTTTAATAGGGTGAGTGAGATGGAATTGATGCTTAGGAGCTAGTGAAATGCCTAAAAATTATGTCTTTGTTTGAAAATGCAGGCTGTATTCCTCCTATAATATCTGCAGGACTTGTCCATCTAGTGTGACAGACCAGTCTTGCTTGATGACTTCATATTATTGCATGAACTGGGCCAGTTTGCCTCCTATCTTCATTGGAGACAGAAAAGAGGGATGAACTGAGGAATGAGCTTTGTTGAGTCATTGTTCTTCCATCTGGATGTTGTGGTTCTGAAAGCTTCTAGGTTTATCCTCCCAGTCTGGTTGCCACTTTTCTTTGGAACTGCCCCTCTTACCCTTTTTTGTCCTGATGTAGTCTTGCTTATGGCAGAAGGGCCAGGAGAAAATTATATTTGACCATCTGCAAGGTTTTCCCCTTTTCCTACAATCTCTTAAAAATTATATGCGACTATTTTTTGCACTTGCCTGCATTCTTTCTCTTTTTTTCTGAGACAACAGAATAGCTTCCTGCTCTGCAAATCCAATTTCCTGGATATTCTCTTGTTTCATGTTACTGTTATTTCCTGCTCACAAACATTGGCCCTCTATGAACTTACAAGAGCAGCACTTCCTGTATTCCCATTATCACTCTTGTCACTTTGGTGATGCAAAGGTGGACCTTTCTGGCACGTCCTGCACTAGTAGGCTAAGTCTCTTTCCTCTGTTTTCTGTAAGTAAGTAAATATCACATTAATGCTGCACACACGCTGTGTACAGTAGGTCCATTTATTAATGGAAAGGTTTTGCATTAGCATGCATTTTCTGGGCAAAGTAAATTGTAAACTATGAAACTCTAATATCTAGCATCATTGCCCAACTGTAATCCTCAGTGAATTACTAGAAAATCAAAAGTTTTATGAGGGATGGGCAGGGTGAAAATATGAGGCAAAATCAGGGGCATTCTGTGAAAATCAGGGAAGGATGAAAGGTAATATTCAGTGACATTAGGCAAACTCAGAGATAATTAAGAATTGCTTTTTTGACAGTGAAATTGAAACAATCTTCACATTTATTTCCAATTAAAAGGAACACAGAATGCATGGGGGTTTGAAGAGCAGATTAACCAACATTTAACTTTAAAATTGAAAATTAGACTTTACTTTTTTTTTACAAGCAAAACACCCCAATGTGAAAATCCGCTCTCCGTACACATTTCCCCTATTACTTACTAAGTAATGGAGTCTACTGACACCAACATGATGTCAGCACATCAGCAAGGAAGCAGAACTTCCTGCAGAGTATTCAATGAGGGCAGAGAATGTTAAGGCTAGGGAGGGCATTTTTTTGGAAGAGATCATCCTAAAAAAGAAAAGTGAAAATGCAAACTTAAGTGACAGAAATACAGCCAAGGTAAGCGACTACTGAGGAAATGTATTTTAAGAACTGATTTTGTCCGTTTGCACATGATCTTTAAACATCTGGGCTGCAGGGGTTTCTATACAGACGTTCCTTGTCCAGAGGTGCATTTTATTTAGAGGACCTGCTCGGACAAGAATTGTGTCCTCAGTTATGTATATCTGTCAACCATATACCCCAAGGCAGTTGCCCTACATAAAGCATCTGCATCAGCCACATTAATTATGCCTGGCAACCTGGGAACTGAGGTTTCACAAGTTAACCATTTCCCTCTTTAGATCCTTATCCTCTATCCCCTTTGCATTCGGCCTCAAAATGATTCAGGAAAATCTCCTGAAATTTCAGCATGTCAGACTGGCAGCTATGTGCCATAACAGTCAAGATAGCTGAGGTGCAAGTCTTCTTCCAAAAGCTGTCAAAGACTTTACTCACTGTCATAGTGAATAGGGTTCTTGGTCAAAGCCAGAGTAGATCCTTGCTGTAATCAGTGGACAACCACTACTGAATCAACCAGTGGGTCAGTATTTATGGGAATTGTGGACCTGAGAGAAACAATTTGTCTTCTATAAGCAGGAGGATAGGAATCTGGCTTTGAAGAAGCACTATTAAATGTATCATCAAGGATTTCCAAGACTGCTAGAATGGCCAGAGGTTTGGATTCAGGTAGGCCCAGAAAATTCCTACATCTAATATGGGCCTGTGAAAATTGTTTCACCTCCCAGTTAATGTTTTTTTTTTTATTCTATGAAGACTACCCCCAAATAAGACATCATCTACGAGGTGAGCCAGAGGGTTAGGCATTCTCAGTGTCTGAGATTAGATAAGAGACACACTTGGTCCACATAGACCAGTTTGTCCACCTCTGAGTCTGGCTGTCTTGAGTCAAATCTCTCTGCGGAGCTAGTTCCATCTTTTTTTTTTTTTTTACAGAGGCAACTCAGTTGGCTATCTGGAGGTCAAAAAATCCACAAAGCCCTGGGATAACCTAAGAAGTTTGAGGGGCAGTCTGGAAGGAGGAAAGAGTGCAGAGGCCACTCATCCCTGGCTGAGGCATGCTCGCTGATGTCTGCACTCAGGCATCTTAGGCTAGTGTTTGGAAGTGTGTTCTGCCTTAGAGGCCTCAGTTCATGGCAAAACACGAAAGACCTCAACCTAGTCTCCATCATGTTGTCTGCCTTAGAGGCCTCAGTTCAAGGAAGGACACCCAGTTCCTCAACACAGTCTCCATCAGTGTCATTATGAACAAAACTAGCAAGTGGATACCACTCTCCCATTTTGCTGACAGTGATATGTGTCATGAAACATAAGTCCTGTTGCAAGGCCTCATGACTGAAAGCAAAATGGTTTCAGCTCCTGAAGACATGCTCTAGGTCATACGTGTGCCGGCCTAAAGAGAGGTTTGCCATAGGATTTGGCAGCAGTTGATGCCATGAAGAAGGGCTGCAGTGTTGCCTGGTCAACACTGGCATCTCTCAACCTGGATTATCTGATGCTGACATAGTGTTGTTGATCTCCCATAGTTTCTTCTCTCTTGGGCATTTCTTAACTCATTCACTCCAGAGCAGCTCAGAAAAAGCTGCCTGTTTAATTCCACCATAGGAACAAAAAAATAAAATAAAACGCTGTCAGCACAGAGACAGTAGCTTTATTAAATCCAAAAGCCAATAGTTTAAATCCAAAAGCCAATAGTGAGTGCTTTCGTCTCTTCTCTTAGAGACTTCTTCAAACTATGGCTTTGTAAATACAAATCATACATTTATACTTAAATGGCTAATTAGCCAATTAACAGTTTAAAAACACAGTATCATAAAAGCATTTCACTATATAAATATATCTAAAATTATCTAAAACTATCAAAAACTAACTAAATTAATGTTTTAGCCTCTTCCTTTTTAAATACATAATTCCACCATAGGAACAACAGTGCAGCCTGAGCTCATTTTCAGAAAATCCATTTGTAATACCATACAGAAAACAAATGTTCATAACTCTTTAACTATAAGAGCTAGACTAAAACTGTAAACCCAAAAGTAATTCAGCAGACACTGACATTTCCAACAGTGTAAATGTTGATAGTGCATATCAAAGTCATTATTAAATATTTGGCAAGGAATGCTGATATTGTGCATATTTTTTTTTACCTTTTTGGAAAAGCAAAGCACAATATCTTGGTCAATGTACCATGCAGACCCATACAATTTTAATTTAATTTGTTAATATGAATGCCGGCTTAAAAATGATACCTTAACCATTACTGTGTGATGCTCCTTTCATGAGATATTCACAGAAATATGATTAGTATATTATTTCTCATAATTGATAAATAAACAAAGCATAATATCTCATCACCTGTAACAGACAGAGCCTACATATCAGTGTAGAAGTTGTGCATCTGAATGTCAACTTCAAAATGACGCATCATTTGTGTGATTACCATGCTCCCTCGCAAAGATATGGGCATAATAATGAGAAGTATTGGAAATGTATAATTTTCATATTCGTACAAGACTAAACAAACTGTGATATCTGTACATGTGTACAGTGCACAGACACAGTTCTTTTACCATGATGTAAGGAGTAACACTGTCTTCAAAATGAGGGATTACTTGGGACACTGACATGCTCCGTTGCAAAGTTATTTACCAAAATATGAAATAAAATAATAATTTCCATAACCTAATTCCAAACAAACTTTGATATCTGCACATGTGTCCAACATACAGGCACCATTCTTTTACCATATTGGAACCAGCAATACTGTCTTCAAAATGAGGTATTACTTGGCACATTCAGATGCTCCCTTGCAAAGTTATTTACCAAAATATGAAAATAAATCATAATTTCCATATCCTAATTCCAAACAAACTTTGATATCTGCACATGAGTACAACATACAGGCACAATTATTGTACCATGTTGGAACCAGTAATACTGTCTTCAAAATAAGGTATTACTTGGCATATTCAGATGCTCCCTTACAAAGTTATTTACCAAAATATTAAAAAAAATCATAATTTCCATAACCAACGTCCGAAACAAACTTTGATATCAGCACATGTGTCCAACATACAGGCATAATTCTTTTACCATGTTGGAACTATCAATACCATCTTCAAAATTAGGTGTTACTTGGCACACTGACATGCTCCCTTACAAAGTTATTTACTAAAATATGAAAAAAATCATAATTTCCATAACCAAAGTCTGAAACAAACCTATATGTGTGTGTGTGTGTGTGTGTGTGTGTGTGTGTGTGTGTGTGTGTGTGTGTGTGTGTGTGTGTGTATATATATATATATATATATATATATATATATATATATATATATATATACACACACACACACACACATGTATATATCTTGCCAGACTGACTACTTCACTATGGTGTAAAGATTTCTGTTTTATTTGTTTTATTTAAACTGGACATTTCTTAAACATTGTTTGGTGCATGTACAAACATTACCTCATTATTTAAAGCACTGGTTGTACTTATTTCCTTCCTCAGCTGCCCATGTACATCCAGTGTGTGGGATCCTTTTCTCTTCTACTACACTTGACAAGGGGAAAGCGCAAGGTCTGATTCAGATAAACTGTAACCATACTGGGTGTGAAGGTAAAACAGGCACAGACCGCTAACCTCGTCTTCAATATGCGAAAGGGTGGATTGCAAATAAGAGCCTGCAGTTCTGACATCCAATGTAATGGACCATAAAAAGGCCATCTTCTAGTCACATAGATGACAAGTGCAGCAAATGCTACTACACACCACAAGAGACCCTTTGTACAAATCACTTTGAAATTAAAATAAAATATATTTAAGAAGCATTACGCGAGGATGCACCCTATCATAGGTTCATACTAGGCTAATGGCCCTGGTGCCTTTACAAGCCTAGCCCATAGGATTACCCTGGCATCATGCCAACCAACCTTAGTTCCTAGTGCCTCTGTCAAGTAGATCCATTGGAGTGATCCCCAGGGTGAATTTTCTATTCCCATCCACTCATCAAGACTTCTCTTGAAGAGGGCCAGTGAGGTACTCTGCTTGACTTGTATGGGAAGTCTATTCCATAGCATGGGCAGTTCCCATACAGCTACACAAGGGAGTCGGAACGAAAAAAAAGACATAAGGACAAGATAGATGACTTACTACAAACAACCTTATTACAAACAACCACAAATCTCAGTTTTGACAGTCCAAAAGATATACATACACTTTAAGACATATTACTGCTGTCACACACCGGCGATGTAACTGTGAACAACCTAAAATTGTCAGTTACTGCTTCCGTTTCCATAAATAAGTTTTGCAATTGCAGAAAAAAATATAACTCAAGAAATTATTTTAAATAACCAAATACCAAGACTAAATAATTCAATTTGCAAGCAACACTGCGCACTCTGATGCAATTTGCTTAACCGTCTAGGTCCAGGATTTCCAAGCCTCACTAAACCAAGATTATGACCATGCAAACTCCTCCTAAACCCTCCACAACCCCAGGAACCATCACTGCTTTGCGAATACAAGCAAATCTTAAGTCTTACAAACCCATTTACCAGCATTTGACAGGTAACTAACTGTATTCTGCAACCATTGCATGGGTCGGGCCCTCCTTCCCCCAAACCACACACAAAAGTAAAAAAAAAAAAATTGTTTTTTGGAACCCGGAATTGCTACCCACTATTAAGTGCTTATGGTAATACACACTAAGCTTCAAATGTAAACTGCATTTACACTCAATTCAATCCGCCTTATTTGGTGAAAAGTATAGTCTCTCTGTCCTCTCCCCAAGATCTGCAGGGCTGTTCCGGGCATTCAGTAAAGGGGAGTGCCTCTTTACAATGACACTGAATTGCTTCTAATTTTTTACTTTTTTCCTCATGAAGTTTACCTGTGTGCTTTCACCTTCGCGAAATGCTTGTGCAACATTTTGTCGAAGGTACGTTCCTAGATCTTGGCCGGCCATTCTTCACACAACCACCTTCACACGTTCTGAAGTGTTGTTTACTAGGTAAATTAGGTTTACTAGGTCAAAATGTCCAGCAGATAAGTTTTCCCAGAGGAGCACCTAAAGTTTTAAATAATTATCAAAACCATGCAAACCATCCCTGACAAAGTAGGAGGGCTTGCCAGCCATTATTCTCAAGCTATGCTCATTCTATAGTCCAGTAGCACAGAAAAGCAAAACAATGCTCATGCCACTTGTAACATGGAAATGTAAGTCAGAGGTGTTATTTAGTCTTATCTACAGGCACACTTATTTCAGGAAAGTCCGAGCTATAACGTGAAATTCAGTCAGCAGATGTAAAGTGTATAAACAATGGTATCTCATATACAGACATTGATAATGTAAATCTACAGTAACGAACAGTTTCAGCTATGCAGTTCTGCGGCAGACAAGAACCAATTGCACACAGCACTTCAGAGCACATTTATGAAACATAACATAAGCCTATAATACAATTCTGGAGCATTACTTACCTAATAATGTCTGGCACGAAAAGAAAATCGTAGCAAACCAATTCTGTAGGTCGTAGTCCCAATTCTGTAGGCTGAAATACTTCACCGGGGAAAGCAGGTATCTGGTGCAACAAGAAATAGAGGTATCCAGCAGCAATACAAGTTAAGTCTTGCAATGTTAATCAAAAAAAGAAGGGAATTTCTGTTGCTGAAACCCTCTATTTATTGATAAAAAAACAACGGAAATAGCTCTGGGGGGTGGAGGTGTTATGCAAGTGGTGGCTTGGATTTCCCTACTCTGATTGGCTGCCACCACTTGCTTCAGGAAATGCAGACAGAATAGGCTTGGTTTCAGTGGAGGAAAAGACAGTACGTTCTAAACGTATTTACTCAAAATATTTCAATTCAGGCATATGCTTACTGCGATGTGAAACCTAAGCTGAGAAGGCAACTGACAAAGTTAAGTTACTTTTCTCAACTTAGTTTTCACATTAAAGGACTGAAATAGGACCGGGAAATAAGTTGCCTCTGTGGAAGGCACTCGGGGGTGGGGGGGGTGGGGGGTAATGTCATGAAATTACAAACGTCTCATAGCGAGCTCGGATGTAAGCACAGAGGCGCTATGAGACGTTAGTCAGGGTTAATGAGTTAAATAATTTTTCTTATATAGGTGTTTTGAGAAAGTTCCACTACCATCATGACAGATAAGAAAAAAAGAAGTGCACCCTCTTAAAAATTAATATTTCTGGACTAGGCCCACCTTGTACTTTAAGGTCCTTTGTTTAAAGAATGCACATTCAGGATAAATGGGTATGTCATGGTCTGGTTCCATGCTAAACAGTCATAACTGATGGAAATGCTTACAAAGGATTTTTTCAGAACCTAAAACAATTAACTTTCTCAGAAACAGGCATCTGCCCAACACAATCTCCCAATAATTAGCCAAAGATAATACATAAAGTAGATAAGAATGTTTTTCTACAATAATGTATTTTTTCTGAAAACATGGAAGTAGGACAAACCAATGGACTGACAAGCAACAGAACCTTAGATTGTTGACTGAACTGTGACCAGAAAGATATGGAGAAAATGCCAGCAAAAGTCCATACAAACTACCAAAATCCTCACATCCAAGTGAGAGGAACTCTGCCAAGCCAAAAGGAGGAAGGGGAAGAACTCTACAAGCTGGGCTGATCATCACGCTTCCGTAAATAAGACTCTCAAAAGTCAGTATTGTAACAGTGAATATCATAATGAAAGCACAGCTGTTTTCAAACTTATACTTGTAGATGTTGGAGTAGAATCACTGTTGTAGTGCTGATTCTTGAGATTCCTTTCTCCTAACCCAAATACCAGAGATCTCATGCTTCTCCTCCTGGCCCTGTAGACTCTCATCCATTTGTTTATTAGGCTGTCAGTGGTATAAAGGGTAACCAGGCAGTGCCATCTTTAGGTCTTTCTTGCTCCAGACTCCAAGCCATAGTTACCTAAGGTCCATAGTGTGACCTATCCAGTTATGACCCAATCCAGTGTTAAGAGCTTGTATAAGGAGCATCAGAAGAAGAACTGATACAAGGGGTGGGGAAATGTAAACAAGGTAGCTACCAAAATCCAAGGTTATTGATCATGAGAAAGAATGAGAAAGAGAGACAGACAGAGATGGGGAGACAGAGATGGGGGAGTCCCATGGAGGCTATTGTGGTAGCAGCAACCTGGTCGTCTGTTTACATTTTTTGCTGCTTTAACAATAGCCTGTATGGGATCCACGTCACAAAGGTTGTGATGGTAGCTGTGGCCCTAGTAGAGTGTGGGTCTATATTAGATGATCGAACTTTCAAAATTTCAACCATCATATGGTCGACACCATATGATTGAACTTTTGAAAGTGCAAACATTTTAACGGAGATCTCCGTACAGTGTGGAATGGGGAGATTTCCCTTTTCTGCACTGTAGCGAGATCTCTGAGTTGGTATATTTAAAGAGCGGGGAGTGTGGGGGGTGCAGGGTTGCTTGCCCCCCTGCTTAAAACATTCAGGTAGGTTATTTGTGTAGTTTATTATTTTTTATTAGATGTTCAAACTTTTAAAAGTTTGATCATATGATGTCGACCATATGACGGTCGAACCTCTGAAAGTTTGATCATCTAATATAGACCCGTATAGTGCACCTAACAGACACATGACAGGGAGAGAGAATGCAATACAATCTGCAGTCTACTTGGATATGGTTTGCTTGTTCACAGGTTTACCTCCCTTTTCCTTTCACTTTGCGAAGGCAACATACAGCTAGTCGGACATTATGGTTAGTTTAGCTCTACCCAGATAAAATCTGGGCTACCTGTGCACATCAAGGGAACATAACACTCTTCCCCCTTGCTCTGTGGTGGGAAAGAAAAATTATAGCTGGGTAGCTTGGTTTAAGTAGACTTCATTTATCAGCTTGGCCAAGAAAGTAGGGTTAGTGCATAAGGTGACCTAGTCCTTATGAAAAAACAGGAAAGACTCTCTACAAGTGAGACTGCAATTCAGAGAGTCATTTATCTGAGATCAAGCCTACAACCAAAGTAGTTTCCAAGGAAAGCTTCTTTAAGGAAGCCAAACATCTGGTTCAGAAGGTGGCCAAGTTAACTTTTGAAGTATAAAATTGAGGTCCAAATGGGGTAGATATCTGTTTTATGGAAGGTCTTAAGTGAAGGTCCCCCTTGAAAAAAAGTGTGTCATAGGCAGTTGTGAGAATACAGAGAGGTATAGATGTAGACAAGCATATGTAGCTGAGGCATGTACCTTGATGGACACATAGGACAGAAAAAGTCTAACATGTAAGCCAAGACTACGGACAAATGTGCTTGGCTTAGTTGTTATCTTCAATAAAGGCACCAGTGACAGAACTTTTTCCACTTAGCTACATATGATTTTCTGCTGCTGGATTTCTTTTCCTCTCTTAATATATGTAACATGTCCACTAAAAACATGCATCTGGTGGGTATGAGCATTAATTAATCCATCCTGTTATCCTCAGCATCCTCAAGTTAGGATGTATGACTGATCCTCTGCTCTGTGTTGTAGGTATCCATCCTGAGGCAGCAAAAGCTGCTTCTGTCTGATGCTCTTTGGCTTCTCCTCCTTGATCTTATGTGGTACCCTGAGGATGAAGGGAATGCATACAGATATAGAAGCACTTATGAAACATTGAAGGTATCCATCAACCAGGCCTCGTTTTTCAGGATGTTGGTGCAAAACTTTCTCAGTTGCATATTTTCTGGAGAAGCAAAAATGTCTGTTTCTAGCATGTCCCACTTCTGGAACAGATCTAAGAACACAGCCCTCTTTAGCATCCATTCACAGGGGCCCAGTGCTGTTCTCATAAATCTGCCTGCCAAGCTGTTGTCCTTTCTAAGAATGTATTAGGCTAGTGAGGTTAATCCTGTGTTGTGGGCCACCTCCCAAACCAGGATTGCCAATCTGTATAACTAGTGTGTCCCACCTTGTTTATGTACCACAGTATTACAGTATTGTCTGTGAAGATCATCAGAATGTGCCCAAATGCCATAATGACTAAGTCTCTGCCAACATTTCTTTTATGTTTATGTGCCTTCTCCTTGTCCTATTGTTTGAAACCCCTTGGTCAGGTCCCCTAAATTGGCTCCTCAGGCAGTGTCAGAAGAATAATTTGTCAGCACCTGGGAATGAGGATGTATTCTGAGGGAGACTCCTGTGTTCTGATAGATGCTCTTTGGCCACCCTGCAGTTTCCTTCCTTAAGCATAGCAGCTGGGGGATGCTTTTCTAAATAGACTAAAGATAATAACTGGGATCACTTGTTCCTGCAATACCACTGGTGTTTTCTCATGAGTAGCCAACCATGGGGACAGTTAATATCAAGTATGCCATAGATCTCAGCAGTCTGATAATCTCCCTAGCTAAAATGCTGTGAAGGTTGGTTATCCTGCTGAAATACCTGAAAAGGAATCATATCTTGTCCAGAAGCAGGAAATCCTCTCCTCTTCCGAGTCCAGAACAGCTCCTAGGAATGTCACTCACCTGGCTGGTGTGAATTGGGACTTTTTTAGGCTTAGGGATAGTCCTACCATCTGAAAACAATCAATAGTAATCTGTATGGCATTCTAACTCTCTGATAGGGGAAGAAGTGTAAATCAGATAATCGACTAGATATGGCAAGATGTGCCAGTATACACAGGCTTTGTTCTATAAATGGCAATAACTAGACCCAGGCATATTGTAAGACTATGGATACTGACACAATGTAGCAACTGTCTCATGTTTATTGACAACCACTTACTACTTATGTAAAATTGACACAATATGTGAGAGATGTAGCTACACAATGTTAATGGAGGCAAAGCTCTCACACAAAGCCACTACAAAAAGCAAACAAGTGTCAGTAACACACAACTCCACACTATACTTATCGCACACAATACAGACCAAATACATACACCTACTTTTGCTGAGGCTGTTCAAAGTAACCTCTCTAAACCACCAGGGCTTCCTAAATTTAACCTAGAAAACATTTACTCTCAGCATTCCCCAAACACTCAACTCAGACAGTGCCCACCATGAAATATGCATAAGTGACTCACAGTCTCACAACTCAAAATCCTGAAAGGCAACCCTCAACATAATCCAACTTCCTGAATACAGGTGACTCCATAGGGAGACACATTGATGCGCCACTTACCAGGCTGACTCTGGAGAGGGCCATGGTTAGATGCCTATCAGGTGCCAGGATTCACTACATTAGTCATGCACTCAAGTCCATGTACCACAAAGTACACATATAACATAGTCACAGTACACATAGGAGTAAACAACTAGAAACATACCTTCCCTGAACTATATGAAAAGAGATATGATGGAGCTCACAGAATACGTGTCCGAGGCAGGTATGAACCTAGCTTTGAGCAGCATTTTACCATAACTGAGAATGATATTGCAATATGAAAAAAAGATTACTGACTTCAACAACTGGCTTAGCTTCTGCTGTCATATGGGGGGGGTGCAATATGTATTAGCCTGGCAATTGAAAGTAGACAGTCTTAACTATGTGATATGAATGGCCTGCACCTATTTTATCAAGGTTTCTATATATTGGCTAAAACCTTATCCATAGGTTCATAGGTTCATACTAGGCTATCTGCCCTAGGGCATTTATAAGCCTAGCCAGAGTGTGTTTGGCTTTCGCCACCCATTTTAAAATTAATTTTGCTATGCCCTTTTCCGAGGTTAGTATATTGTGCCTCTGTCTAACAGTGACACAGAAGTGATACCCGGGGTAAACCTACGATCCCCCATCCACTCATCAAGATTCCTCTTGAAGAGAGTCAATGAGGGACTCTGCCTAACCTGGACTGGGACTTTATTCCAGAGTGAAGGGAGCCTCTGGGTTATGAATCTGTCCCTCCAGCATGTCCTATTTATTTCAGTGCTGAGGTTCAAGTCTCTCGAGCGCGTAGCTCGATGGGATTTGGATTTTCTGAGGTGCAGCATGTCCATTAATTCCGGGTTGGACATGGCTTTATACATCAGGCACAGATCGCCTCTGAGCAGGTGGTATGCCACTGAGTAGAGCTGGAGTTTCTTTAACCGGGCAGCATATGGCATCTATTTGAGCCCTTTGATCCTCTTGGTGAGGTACTTTTGGGGTCTTTCCAGTTGCTGCAGATGTCTGGTAAGGTACATCCCAAAAGGGGCATTGTACTCAATTATGGGCCTGATGAGGGATGAGTAAAGAGGCACGATGACCTCCCCTGATCTAGATGTGAATCCCTTCATGATTAGGTGGGCTATATAAAATGTTTTTCTAACCACTTTGGCCACGTGGTTGTCAAATGAGAGATTGCTATCAACTTGGGTCACCAGGTCCCTAATGACTTCTTCCGTACTTAATGGATTACCACCTATGTGGTAATTTGTGGGCACTTTGTTTTTGCCAAAGGGGATGACTATACACTTTTTGGCGTTTAGCTTGAGGCCATGGCTCTGGCACCAGTTGTCTGTTTCTATGAGGCCCTTTTGGAGGATGCTTGTGTCGCTGGAGAGTCGATTATAGTGCCCAGTTTGCAGTCATCTGCAAACTTGGTCAGCCACAGTCCTTCCGTGTTTGCCTGTACCTCAGAGAAATATATACCGAACAGGAGAGGTCCCAGGACTGAGCCTTGTGGGACGCCACTTGTAATTGGTTTGGAGTCTGACATGGCTCCAGCAATTCTAACCATGTGGGTTCTGTCCTTGAGCCAGTTTGCAACCCATCTAGTGACATAGGGGTTTATATTTAAGCTGGTGAGCTTATCTATAATGCCCGAGTGGGGTATTGTATCGAAAGCTTTTGCGAGGTCCAGGTAGACTGTGTGGACCACCTTCCCCTCGTCAATGGCCTTGGTGACTGTTTCAAAGAAATCAACCAGGTTTAAGAGGCAGGATCTGCCCTTACCAAAGCCGAAATGGGTAGGATCCAGTGTCTGTAGGTCCCCAATATCTTTTTTTATGAGGTCCATGATGATGATCCTTTCCATAGCTTTGCAGACCAAACTAGTCAGGCTTATGGGGCGATAGTTTCCAGGATCCGTTGAGGCACCACCTTTGTGGAGAGGGACCACTGTTGCTGTACGCCACTCTTTGGGTACATATCCTGTGGTAAGGCTGAGACTGAACAGTCATTTTATGTTTGGGTTTAGCTCTTCTTGGAGTTCATGTAGGATGCAGCCCGGGACACCGTCTGGTCCCATTGATGCTGTGTTTTTTGCTGGGATAGATATTTGCCCTTTTGGTGGGGAGGGGGGGAGAAGTTTGCGCTGAACCTGTCAGCTAGGATGTTGGCAATGTCTGTGGGTTCGGTGTATTTTTTGTCATTTTGGACTAATTCTGAGCATATGTGGGAATTCCCACCCAGGTTCCTAGCATAACTAAAGAAAGCCTTGTGATTATCCTTAGTGTCCTGTGCAATTTTTCTCTAGAAGCTGGCCTTAGACGATTTTATGAGTGCCTGTAGTTTTTTGCTAACACTGATCAGAGATGCCTTCCCTTTTTGGGATTTTGCTCTATCATGAAGTAGCTTCCTCCTTCTATTGTATAGTTTGTTTATGGCTGGGGTCCACCAGACAGGACGTCTGCCTTTGGAGGATTGGGTCTTGGTTTTATTTGGGATTGCATGATCCATGCATTCCTGAAGGTGTTCATAGAATGTGTTTATAAAGGATTCTGCGGTCTGGGACGTATTTTCCACAGGCCCGGGGGTTTTGAAGGATTCCACCTCGGTTCTGAGGAGTGTGAAATTTATTTTAGAGAAGTTTTTCACTGTGGTTTTCTGGGCAGGGGGTGGGGTCGGGATGTGAATATCCAGTGAGATTAGTTTATGGTCTGATCTTACCAGTGAGGGATACACTTCTGGTCTGGAGCATAGAGTCCCCATGTTGGTGATGATCAGGTCCAGTATGTTTTCCCCTCTTGTGGGAGTGGTAACAAGTTGTTCCATAGCATTTGAGATTATAAATTCTAGGAACCTTTGATCTAGGGTGTTGGAGCTAGAGTAATGCTCCCAGTCTATGTTTGGGTAGTTGAAGTCGCCCAATATAATGGTATTTGGAGAGACCTTCATATTTTCCAGTGTTCTCAGGAAGGCCGAATGGGGTTCCTGGGTTTGGGAGGGTGGTCTGTAGCAGGCTATAAACTGGAAGGCAGTTTTACCCACTGTTAGTTGCACATGGATAGTCTCTGATGCTTTGTGCTGTGCCACCAACCTGGAGGTGTGGGTATCTTTGATGAATATTGATACTCCCCCTCCTTTTGTGGTTCGGTCCAAGTTTTGGGGCCGAAAAGCATGGTATGAGGTATAACCTGGTAGTGCTGGGGTGCTCTCGGGAGCCTTGAACCAGGTTTCTGTTACTGCACAGATATCGAGTGCATGCATCTTGAGGTTTAGACTTCTGGCGTTGAGTAGCATTACTCTTAGTTTCTTATCCCTTGTGATATCTATGGAGGTGGGTTTGTCTTTTGAGCCTTGCCTAAAAAAGGCACTGTGGGGGTAGCAAGAGTCTTTGCCAATATCCGAAAGCCCAGGGGTGACAGGTGCAAGCTGTCCCTAGCGAAGCATCGTGGCTTGTCGAGCATGTCATCCCAGGCTGACAGGCATTGGTTCCCCTTTGAATGACACCAATACTTAAGCCAATTGTTGAAATTGATCATCTTGTCTTCATATTGTGGCATAATTCTTGGTGAGGGTAAGATGCTACTCAAGGTCAGGGTCATACCAGCCTGGGCCATATGCTCAGAGAGCTCCTCTATGTCTCTTTTCATGTAGTCCAGGGAGGTACGTCTCAGGTCATTCACACCAGCATGGACAATGACTGAGTCATATTTGCACTTGCCTTGGAGTGACCTGAGTGCTTGTGTTATGTGGCGGATCCTAGCGCCCGACAGGCAGCTCACCATGACCTGCTCCTTGTTCAGCCTGGTGAGCGGGATGTCAGTGTGCCTGATGATAGTCATCTATTAAAAGTGTATCAGGTGTGTTGTTTAGCCTTAAGGGCTGTGACTGTTCGGCACACTGGCTTTGTGAGCTATGTGTTGCACGTGTTTTGTTTTGGGGTAGCGGTTGCTTGGGTGTCTGCTTTGGAGGTCTCTGCTGCTTAGGCAGATTTTTATTTAGAGCCTCCGAGTATGTTTTTGTGTGTTTATGTGTTTGGTTTGCTGTCATGGTAGGTCTATGTGAGACTAGAATTGTAGTGAGTGTGGTTTCCTTCTCCTCCTGACAGGTTTCGCCAGTACTGAGTTGAGAGAGCTTAGCCTCCAGTTTGGCTATATGGTTGCATCTCTCACATGTGTTGGAATTTGTTGGGAGGAGGAGAGGGTTGTCTGTGTACATGAGGCAGTTGTAACATTGCCTCAAGATTCCCAGATTCACCAGCTGGACCGGAGAGGAGATTGACAACTGACCTTTGGGCATGCTAGAATAGTATTGGGAATTCCTTTATAATTGAAAAAAAGGGCCAATGGGGAACAAGGTACTCAAGGGGAGTTTGTGAGGGTGTAGAGATTTTAATATTTTAGTGCTGACTTATATAATTGCTTTAGTGAGCAAGTGCCAGGTAACTTACATGCAATGTGTTACAGGTAACTTAAATGCAAAAATGACAAACAGTAACTTTCTTTCAAGTGAAACAAGGAAATAAGTACAGTAAGCAACGCAGATGTCACTAGGGATCCACAGAAGCGCTGAAAAGCCACGTTTTAGGTGGAATTACCGTTTCAGGGAAATAACAAGCAAACAAGCATACAAACAAAGCTAGATTCAGCAGGCCTAGATTTAGTCTATGCTACAGCAAACAAGGTGTACCAATTCCAGTAAGAAACAGTTCAAATATGCAGGCACTATAAGCCTTTAACCAGAAATTCCCAGCTCAGAAAAGCAGAGTCCAGCCTTTTTAAGGCAATTTTAGTCTTGAAAATCTTCCAATTTAAACAAATAAAAAACATAACAATAGCATAATTACATTAGGGCAAAAGGGGCAATTGCCCCAAGAGCCAAGTGTTTGGGGGTGATCCCAATTGCTCCTTAATGCATACCAGCTTTTAAAGAGCACTGTGAAGATCTGAAGTGTTTCATCAGACCAGCACATGGAACTGATTGAGCCAGCTACACCTCTGCCAGATAACATAAAAGTATTACTATTCAACACTGGGATCCTCAATAAAAATGTTCACTCCCAGCAGGAACCGCCTGACCTGGAGTGCACTGATAAAAGCATCATCACTGGTATATGGTTCAAGCCCATTGATAGCACCTCATTCGTATAATGCTTCAATATCTACCATGTATTCAGGCCTACTACACTACATGATGGCACTAAAGGCTGTGGTATATCTACATTCCTAAAACAGAATTTCACCTCCATGTTTGTAGATAGCATAATGACCTGGGACTCCTCCACATTCAACTTACCATTAACAAAACCACTTATCTCATCATAGGACCCCCCCCACCTCTATGCCCCCTTGGCCCATACCTCCTGCCATACTTGTATGGAGTCCCTATATACTAGGCTAATTCCATTCTCAGAAGGCACTTTATCTACCCATTTGTCAACTGGGAGACTTGTACATCCTCCAACACTAAATCCAGAAATTGTTGGGCTTCATAAATTCCAGCTGTCTGAAACAGTTAGTCTGCACCCAAACTATGGAAGACAAAATCCTGGACTTGGTCCTTATTAATATGTGACAGATCTGTTCACCAACGGTTGTAACTTCCTTCATAGTCAAATCAGACCATAAATCAGCCACATTCTCAATAAGTCAGAATTTGGAAGCATCTTCAAATACCCACCTCGGGATTCATGAAGCGAGGCGCAAGGCCGGCGTTAAGCTTGCGCCGACCGTGTGGCATGAAGGTGGCGCAGTAGCGCCGAATGCATATTAATGAAAGCATGCTGCCGCCACAGCCACGTGCATAGGAAACGATCGCAAGTGCATAGGGCATGTCGAAGTGCCGCACGACTGCATATTAATGAAGACGCGCTGCCGCCACAGCCACGTACATAGGAAATGAGTGCAAGTGCATAGGGCATGTCAAAGTGCCACACAGAGGTGTGGAAATGTCAGCTGTCGACGTGCAACCTAAAATGCTTGCATATAACAATTTGCATGCAATAGTAATCACATCTGTCAGTGTCCGTGGATACTGAAACATATGCAAAGCATGCAAGACAGTTCCTGCGAACACAAAATGAAGAACCAAACACAAATGCATGGTAGGGAATAACGGGTCCCCATCCCTCGAACAAATGACATTGAAAACCATGTGCCCGTAGTCCAACGCAGTGTAGATAGTTATACCAAGTGGAAGTGAAACGCATCATGTTAGCGCGCTGCCAATAGCTACGTCCAGCCCAATGGTCAGGGTCACCAGCTGTCCCACATTGTGAGGGAGAGTACACAGCTGGGCAGATGTGTCCATAACAAAACCATGATAAATGTAAATATCTAGCGACCGTATGACAGAATTATATCCCACAATGCGTGTAATAGTCACATACAATAGGTATGTCCGTATTTAACATACCATATTTGACAAGAAATAGAATAAGCAAGAAAACGAAACAGAAGGAGCATATAAACTGCTACAACAATAAGGCAACATGTAGGCTTAAAGGAACAGTATTATCCATAGCGTTGACTGTGGGTATGTGTTGTCCAGTACAATCGGATATGTGTCCGGAATATATCCCATCCTGGACATAGGAAAAGGTGGCACCTTACCAATGATCAGAGCAGTCAGCCAAAATCCGCACATATGCCGTCCAAGCCGTGCTTGTCAGGATGTGTCACAGTTGAACGGGTATTACCCGGGTGTACCAGCCATGTCATGAAAGTTAGGTATGGGCGTGTACCTATGTGCGTGATATATAGCATGTGGAAGGTGAAACATGCCAGGGTAGTCCACACAACCATACAGGTACCTGACATATGTAGTGTATGCAATGTGTTACCTTGACCGTGTCATGAGCCATCAACCAAAGCAGTGATGGATGGAGTGTCAGGAATATGTGTGTGGGGGGATGGGTAATGGTATAATCCTCAAAGGCGAGACTGTGTCGTATGCAGAATAGGTGAACTGGAGGTGTATGAGGGAGCAGTGGGTGAATCAGAAAGAAACACAAAGAACATGTATACACATCTGCAATGCAACCTGACAGGCCATACTGTAGAATACAATCCCACAAACATATGAATATTAAAATGTGCGATACAAATGTACAGAAATGTCACCGGCACACACCCACAGATTGGGCCTGATGGAACCGGCCCATTCAAATGCAACACACCTGGATGCATAATGGAATACCCATCATCCCCTCCACAGCACACAACCCGCCCCCATACCTGAACGTCCACCAAATCCAGCCATACTTGGCCTACTAGCTTGGTGCAGCCACATCTACACATAGTGACCACTACTCATATGTAGTAGGCAGTGTCACCCTAGGCAGTTTCAGGATTGCAAACTATGTATCCCTTGCATGTAAAACCCCCAACACATTTTCGTAAAGCCAAAAGAATGGTCGGTATTGGTCTTGTTAAATTTTTGGATATCCCTCATGGGATAAGTAACTTGTGTAAACATCAGAATGTGTATCAAGACATGATATCCAGTCCTGTAGACATCTGGACACAAGTTTGAATGTGCAGTGGTGCACGAGACTGTCCAGCCCTAGACGGTCATGCAGAACCTACTACCCAGGATCAAACACCTGCCCGTGACGTACATGTCCCCACATGAATAATCGAGAGAATATATTGTACACATTCACATAGTGGCACTTGGAAATAGGGTGATGAAGGCACTGATGTAAACAGGATGCCCCCTGATCCACTGTGAGGGACAGTCACTGTGTGGGTAGGTGTGTCCTGACCAACAATGATGCAATGCCAAATGTCCTGTGATTGTAGGAAATAACTATGTACCATACTGCATGTAACAGTTGCCTAAAGCAGTCATGTCAGGATAGAAAATACATAATTCATACAAGAAACAGACTAACAACTAAATTGCTAAAGGTATAGGCTCTCAGCTAGGAAAATAATGAATGTTCTAAACCTGCACTGACCGTGGGTATGTGTTGGCCTAAACAATCTGGTGTCCCCAGAATATATCCCAACCTGTACATATGACAATGTGTCAACCCTACCAATGGTCAGAGCATTCGCACAATAACTGGCCAGCCTCTTAATCACTCACAAAGCCAGTGACCTTTGGAGGAAAGGTGCTGAATGATAATGACTAATTACAACAATTAAGAGTAATAGATGCATTTAACTGCAGAAAATAAGTAGTAATACGAATCTGTCAACACATTCCAAGTTAATAGTACTATTATGGTAGAAGTGTCCGTGATTGACCCTGATTTGTCATAGCCTTGTCCCTGTCACTGTAGAAAATAGTCCCCGAGTATCACAGAGGTCCTTACACATATGTACACCAACCAACTGTCACATTTCATAGGTTCATAGGTTCATACTAGGCTATCTGCCCGAGGGCATTTACAAGCCTAGCCCATAGTTGTGTGGCTTATGCCACCTCTTTAGTATGGGGAACTATACCCATTATTTTGCTGTGCCTCTGTCGAGCAGTGACACTGAGGTAATCCCTGGGGTATATCTGCGATCTCCCATCCATTTGTTGACAGGACTATTGCATACCTGTAGTGAATTTATAACTGATGTCCAGAATAATATTAATTGTATATATAAATGAATGAAATAGTCAAATGTGAAGGGAAACACGTGGAACCCCCCCCCATGTATTATGTAGTGGAACCACTCCCCGCCCTATATTATGTAGTGCCGACCTAATAATGTGGTCAGAGGTGCCCAAACACCTCTGTCTGTAAACACAGGTGGAATGTTTGTAGAAAACTGCAAGGAACCACCACGATAAGTAAAAACAATTTATTTTAACAAGAGAAACAAGCGCTTTCACGCACCACCGCAATGTTGATGGCGCGCTTCATCAGGTTACATTAATTAATTAAAAACTCAGTGTTTAAATATAAAAAACGCTCGCAATTATCCAATCTAAACCATCAATTAAAATAACCAATTAAACCATTTAAAAAGATAGCACCAGTATGACACAGGTTTTGAGTGAGCAAAGCCGTGAAGCATGCATAACATTTTGTAACTATATACCTATTTTGAAATCAACAAAACAAAATATTCCAACTGCATAGGCCAGCATTGTATTCAAATTGTATGGCTCAGCCTAGATATTAACATTAATTTCAGATCTGAACATCAATTCATAAGAGTACCTGTTCATATTAAATCATAAACATGAAACAAATATAAATAAACAGAAATAAATAAATAAACAGGTGGAATGTTAAAATCTGGACTAACTCTGTCCATGTGCTACGTCTGATATTTGAACAGGTACAGGGCAGTTCTAGTCACCAGTCAGAAAAGCCTAAGCCCGGACCAGCACATGAACACCCTGACAATCAAACACACGTATGTGCGAGGACTATAAACGGAGGAGTTCTGAATATCCTTGGAGTGAGTAGACATGCAGCACGGGACCAGAGCAGTAGGAAATAGGGAATGTCGGAAGTGTAGTAAGGCGGTTTTCCCAGCAGGAGAATGGATGCCTGCTGTGTAAGTGAAGCGGTAAGGCATATGTCAGAGTAGCTATGAACCATGGGTATACATATAAATGAGGCAGAACAACAATAGTGTAGTGGTTAGAGCATCCGCCTAACATAAAGGCATTCCTAGTTCAAGTACGACTATAGCACATATTAATTTATTGTGTAATGAATGCCTCTGTGCTGTAAAGCCAACATTTATACATGT